>NC_133649.1:128935595-129235595 GCF_009905375.1 Apium graveolens | reverse complement strand
TCGATTGTTAGCTTTGCTATTAAATCAAATGTGCTATTAAATGACGATCTGCTTAGACTGATTTGCACAACCTCTACTGTGGCCGTTGTTCTAAATCTTTTTCATTCACAATGGCAAACACACAGTATGTAGTTGATGAAATAATCATCAATCGAGCGTTAAATTTTTCAATGGACAATTTCTGTAATTTACCCTCTGACAATGAGATTTCAAACTTTTTCCATGCCATTAACTATCAGGGGGTGATTAATTTAACCAAGATATCTAAATCCAATTTGGTTTCTGAATGGGATATTTTCTTCGATACACTTTCCAAAGTGTTTGCCAACTGCACTAAATCCAATTTTCACAACATCACTTCCACTCTGCAGTATATTGGTCTTGCGGTTGTTTTCAATCAAAGGATCAATTTTGGCAAACTACGTTTACCCATTCTTCTGAGACGTCTCACTGCAGCTTTGCGTGATCATTCTACGAATCATAGGGTTTCGTGCTACTACACTCATTTTCTTATGCTTATAGCAGAACATCTTCTCTCACCTGAGCATAAGGCTCTTTTTGCTAACTAATCAGTAGCTGAACCCCCTCCGGTAAGCAAAAAGATCTACACACGCCAAGACACTACCTTCAAATTCATGCAAGTTCCAGTACTTGTATCTGCTTTTATGGCCACTTTCATTCCTTTACCAATTTTCAATCTTCCCGGTCATGAACAGCAAGCTCAATCTCTAGTGGTTCAAGCCACCCAGGCACAAACATCTGATGTTCTTCCACTGAAGGTAATAATTTCTCACTCTCAAACTATTCCTACTTCTATTGAAAGACCCCCAGTGGTTGATAGGGCTGACCATGAAGTTGTAGAACCACAGCTTCAATCCCAGGTCATAGAGCCAAACACAGAGTCATAACATGTCTCAAACTCTCCCCCACTGTCAAAAATGTTACCGAGAAGGTTAGTAGGAAGTAGTGTGTTTTTGGATATGAATGAACCCTCAGCTCTGCCTCCTCCCAAGAAAAGAAAAACATTTACTGAGGCATCTGAAAGCCCATCCTTGTCCTCCCAACATGACATGAACTTTGAAATGGCCAATGAACAATTACTAGAGACATTCTCTCAACAGGATGAATCTATTGAAATTCGCCATAGGGCCATGACATCTTGTACTGAGTCAAGCACACTTCCATTACTCACAATGGAAGCATACATACCAATAGATGATACTTAGGACATAGAGAGAGGAGTGCACATTGAGTCGGTTACAGTGCCTACCATAGTTACGGCAGAAGAGCAGTCACATGCTTCAGAGGGAAAATCTGACTCTCAGCCACCTCTAATAGAGTCATTTTCTCCCCTCCCAGATCCAACACCTCTGGATCCCTCACGGGATCCTCCACTCACAGATTTATCTGGAGAAAGTGGAGAGCAACTGGGTCAATCTATCCCTGAAGCAATTCAGACATCTATTTCAAATGAAAAGATAGATTTGACTGAGGATCGGGACTCGCGAATTCCCATTGCACCACCACTGACCTCTCTTGAAGAGGCTAGGGTGATTTCAATTGCAGGTACAGAAGACCAGCAACAGGATGGCTCCTCACGAGCAATTATGTTGAGAGAAACACAAGCACGTGAGATGAGTGAACCAAACACGAGAGATATTCAGGTGAGCGCACACACAGACACAAACACTGAAAACCTGTTAGCTCAGATTGCTACTCTGAAAGAACAACTTGCTAAAAGTCAGGCTGAGGCTCAAACATTCAAAGCACAAGTGGTTGAATGGTCTTCTTCTTCCACCTTTGTCAACAATCAACTGGTATTCATCAGGAATGATATCTCAGATTTGAAGACCACTGTGATACCAAAGCTTAACTCCATTCAGGAATCTCCAACTTTATCAGCCGAAGATATTGCAAACTTCTGCTCTCTCCATACTAGAATAAATTCTCTTGAAGACCTGGTTGAAATAAATCATTCACTGGACTCTTCCAGATTCGTGAAGATAGAAAAGGGCATGGAACATCTCAATGAAGGGATGAAGCACTTGTATTTCATGATAAAAAATTCTCACTGCCCTAATGAAGAGCAAAGGACTTTCTTTGAAGGGCCGACTGGTGGAGGCTCGGGCTCTGGAGGTAATGGAGGTCATGAAGGGTCTAAAGGAAAATCTGTAGAGGATTTCTCAACTAAGGGGGAGAAGCAGGGGAGAAGTGCAAAAGGAAAAGAAAAAGATTCTTCTGCTGGAGAGACAATGAAGGCTGATGATGTCTACTATAATGGAGAACAAGATGACTTCAATATTCAAAAACTGGTTTATCTTCAAAGATACCAGTCTTGGAAGATAAAGCTGGTATCTTTGAAGCAGAGGAGGAGAGTAATTTTGAAGAATGGGAAGAGGAAGCTCAAGTGGATCCTGTTTTTGAGAAAGAGTTCCAGCAGTAGCAGTCAGAGTTGAAGAGAAAAGAAGTTGAACTTAAAAAGATATCTCAGATCATTGACATGAGGAAACTCTTCAAAAGCAACGTCTTCATGACATTAAAGCTAAAGAAAGGAGAAGAGATGTCAAGCTGAAGATTGGTGTTAAATGGGATGAAGCAAGAAGAGTTCTTGATATACCTCAACTGAGTACAAACAATGATAGGGAGTTTCTTCATCTTCTCGACAGGCTGGAAATTTCTAATCCAAACAATGACGTGTACATGAATGCTATCAAGACTGAAATCTCAAGGATCTCAGCTGCTTTTGACAGATCACTAAATAAAATGAGCATATTTGTATATTTTCAGAGTGAAGGATCTTTCAAGGTATCACTTTATCTGTTTGAGAATCGTTCTTTATCAGAGATTTGGGTTCTTCTCAACAAAGTCAAAAGAAGCTCAGAATTGAATGAAGTCCTTCGTGAAATGCTAAAAGAGTTTGCTAATAGGGCTAGTCCTCAAGTGGTCAACTTGCCCTTTCAAGTAAGATTCTTTAAGTCGGACTGTCTTCAAATCTGCTAGCTCGATTCACAATCTCTTAAAGACTACTCTACTAAGCATCTTGTCTGGATGAAACATCACTTAAGAACTGCTGGATACTCATCTGAGTTGAAATCTAAAGTTGCTGATCTGATTCAAGCTTACTGTGAAAAGAACATTAAAAGGTACAATCAGTTGAAGAATACGCTAAAGTTAGTTGGAGTTCAACCAGTTAGACCAGACAGTTTCACTTTAGAAAGGGATCGTGTCTTTAACAAAGAGTTGCTGCAAGAATTGGAAGAAGGTGAATTCGGAAGGGAAGACAACTGAATTCGAATAGCTCAAAACTTAATGTAATATGCTTAAAGCTTTATGAATCAAGATAGACAAATGTAATTATATGTTCAGTCTAGAGGAACATCTATCTTGTATTCACTTGTAAATTTCTTTTGGAATCTGGAAAATGTTAAATATAATCCAGAACTTTTCTGCTATTTACTTTGCATTACTGTTTATATATTTTTCTTATTTGTTAGTTGAGTTATCCTCTAGGTATTTGTTGTTATTGTCTAACAAACAAATAGGGGGAGATTCAAAGGCATATGTCATAGCCTATTTGTTTATTTGAGGATTTAACTCAACTCAAATAAGAATATAACAAGTAAATAGTGGTTCTATCGTCAAAGAGATCTCTCAAAGTAACATATGTCAAAGGATTAAGAAACACTGTTCATCTACAGACTTGAGAAATTACTTCACTGGAAGAAGTTCAAGAAATTGATCAAGCCTCAGTGATATAAATCAAGCTTGTGGATTTAATCAAGTGTCAGAGATCTTGTCAGGGTATCAATTAATTACAGGGATTTAATCTGAAGAAAATCAAGTTATTAAAGTCAAGACATGAAGAAACATCACATAAGTTAGTCATTCATGAACTAGACAGTACATCGAGTGTCAACATTGAAGTGGTGGAATTGATTTATAATTTTCAGTGATTTACAGAAGATTGTCAGAAGAGTGGTTGCTGTTCAAGAATAGTATTAATTCTCTATTAATTAATTAAGTCATATAATTTAATTAAGAAAATAAATTATATCTACAAAGATTAATTTATTGATTAATTGAATTAATTGGTTAATTAATTCTGAATTAATATTATATATTTTCAGAATTGATTTTGAATTAATATTCAATATTAATTCAGCAAGACAAACATTTGAACTGGTATGACAATTCAATTGTCATACCGAAAGTCTTTCCAGTTCTTTTAAATTGTCATACCGAAAGTTTCTCCAACTCAAAGGATTGTCTTGCCAATAGTCTTGCCAGTTCATTCAATAGTCTCACCGATTGTCTTGTTAGATCAAAGGATTGTCTTGCCAGTACAATTCAATTGGATTGATTGATTACTTAAGTGAAGAGAAGCAGATCATTCAAGACATTCATTGAATATTCAACCAACTCAAGAACACAGAAAGAAAAGAAGCAGAAAACTTATTATCTTCAACTGCAATATTTCAGGACATTAATTTCTAGTATTTATTGTTAATTCTAAACCACTAGAAATCCTTCTCTTGTTCTTGTGTAACTATTTAGCGGATCTAAATCCCTAGAACTTAATCTCAAATTTCTTTTAGCATTTGATCTTTTTATTTCAAAAATAGAAAAAGTTCATGTCGAATTTATTCTAGATATGGAATAATTTATTTGAGATTAATCCCTTGTAAACGATACCGTTGTTGTAACACCTTTCAAGTTTAATAATAGTTTTATTTAACTTGAATTTTGTTTCACTTTTTTATTCCGCATTATATTCGATTAAACGGTATAGTTTATATTCAACCCCCCTTCTACAAACTTATTGGGACCTAACACAATTGGAATGTGGTAGCCTCTTGGAGGAATCAAGAAAAAGCAGCATTTCCATTCTAGTGCAAACAAGGAAGTATTCAAAGATTCACAGATTATCTTAGATTGCATTGGATAGAGAAATGAAGAGGAAACATGTGAAGAACTATTTTATAATTGTATTTTATCTTTATCTTCACTTGTAAACTTGGTGATATATAAACTAAGTAGCAACTAGTAATTAGATGTGAATTTTCCAGAGCTGTTTAGAAATACATAGAGAGATAATCATCTAGTTTGTACTAGGAAGCAGCTGTGATCAATTCTTTGTATCACAGATTGTCTGAAATACACATCTCTGGTGGAACAACAAATCCACAAGAAAAGTTTTTAAAGCCTTTGTGTTCTTTACATTTGTGTCTTGAATATACATCTGTCTGCACCTGCTCAAAGCAATTCACACATAATTGTTCATCATACACTTAGCTTTTGAAACTGCTCAAAACTTGAAAAAGTTTTAAGATTTACATTCAACCCCCCTTTTGTAAATCTCATTGTTAGTTCCTTGGGAATAACAATTGGCATCAGAGCAAGCTCTTGACATACAAAGAGTTTAAAGATCTATTCTACTAACATCATGAGTAAGAAAGATATTGGAGTGAAGATTCCAATCTTGGAAAGAGATAATTATCATCACTGGAAAGTGAAGATGCATCTACATCTTCTCTCTCAAGATGAAAGCTACATCAACTGCATTGAGAATGGTCCTCACATCCATCACAAAGTGGCCACAGCTGCCACTACCACAATTATTGTTGGACAGTCTATTCCCAAGCCAAAAGCAGAATGGACTGATGAAGATATTGAAGAGGTTAACAAGGACAAGAAGGCCATGAACATTCTGTTTAATGGCCTAGACAAAGATATGTTTGATAATGTCATTAACAGCCAAACTGCTAAGGAAATTTGGGATACTGTGCAACTTATCTGTGAAGGTACTAAACAAGTTAGAGAAAAAAAATGCAGCTTTTCATTCAACAATATGAATATTTTCATTCTGAAGAAGGAGAATCATTGAATGACACCTTCAATAGATTTCAGAAACTGTTGAATGGATTGAAGCTGTATGGCAGAGTGTACCAAGTCAAGGATTCCAACCTATAATTTCTTAGGTCTCTACCAAAGGAATGGAAGTCTATGACTGTTTCACTAATGAATTCTCAAGATTATAAGGACTTCACACTTGAAAGATTATATGGAATTTCGAAGACCTATGAACTTGAGATGGAGCAAGATGAGCTGTTGGAAAAGGAAAAGAGAAAAGGTGGATCAGTTGCACTTGTAGCTGACAATGAGAGAACTGAAGCCAGGAATGAAGAAAAGACAATGCCAAGTCTCAAAATTGGCACAAACAAATCAGAATCAAGCAAGGGAAAGGAGCAAGCAGCTGAGGTTGAAGACAATTCCAGTCAAGTTGACTCTGATGATGTTGATGAACATCTGGCTTTTCTGTCCAGAAGGTTTGTAAAGATGAAATTTAAGAAAAACATTAGAGCCACTAAGCCAAACAAGAACATGGTGGACAAATCTAAGTTCAAGTGTTATAACTGTGGCATAAGTGGACACTTTGCAAGTGAGTGCAGAAAGCCAACTTCTGAAAAGAAGAAATTTGAGCAAGTAGATTACAAAAAGAAATATTTCGAATTGCTCAAACAAAAGGAAAGGGCTTTTCTGACTCAGGAAAATGAATGGGCAGCTGATGGAGCCAATGAAGATGATGATATGGAGTATGTCAACCTAGCCCTGATGGCTAATTCTGATGAAAATGAAACTAGTTCATCAAGCAACCAGGTAATTACTACTGACCTCTCTCAGCTTTCTAAAAATGAATGCAATGAAGCTATAAATGATATGTCCAATGAATTATATCATTTACGTGTTTCCCTTAAATCACTGGCTAAAGAGAACACAAGAATTAAAGAGAATAATTTGTTTTTAAGTGATAGGAATGTTGTGTTAGAGGGTAAGGTAATTGAGCTTGAAAAGATTAAAATCAAATGCTTATCTGTTGAGAGTGAACTAGAAGAGTATGTTAAGAAAGTAGAAGTTCTTTCTAGACAACTAGAACGTGAGCAAGAGGTAATCAAGGCCTGGAAAACATCTAGGGATGTTAGTGCTCAAATTGTCAAGGTTCAAGGAATTGAATCACTCTACGAGAATGCCTGGAAGAAAAACAAAAAGGAAATATAATTAATTGATGGACTGTCAACGGATGTGGAATCAACGGATGATGAAAGTCATTCGTTGAAGGAAAAAAAAGAGCATTCATTGAAGGCTCATCAATTGAAACAGGCAAATGATTCTAAAAGGAATAATTTGAAAAATCTCGGTAAGAAGTTTGGTTCAACTTCCAAGAACTTTATCAAAGAAGAAGCTAGCACATCCAAAGATGCCAGTAAGGTGAATATAGGACACATGACTTTAGATCAGTTGAAAAATAGGCTTAAGTTGGTTGAGGATAAAAAGGAAACTAAAAGAAAATCTAATAGAAATGGGAAGGTAGGGATAAACAAACACAAAAATTACACATCTGATAAGTATGATCCTAGAAAAAGTTGTGTGCATTGTAGTAGTGTTAATCATCTATCTGCTAACTGCAAATCTGTTAAGAATGCTCTCATGCCTTTAACTCCTTCCATGTCTAACATGTCTATGTCACCACTGCATGTTATGCCTGTTATGTCTTAACAGAATCCACATGCACATTTTGCAAATATGCCATATGTTAATAATCCTTATTTTGCTGCATTTAGTATACCTCAAATGCAATACAACATGCCTATGTGGAATAATATGTTTGCACAATCTATGCCTTATCAAATTCAATCAAATGTGCTAAATGATTCGGTGATTAACCCTACACTTCAACCAACTACATCTGAGATCAAGGTTGACTCAAAGTTACCTAAGTCAAAAGGTGCAGGAAGTGTGAAGTCTAGGAAAAAGACTAACAAGGTTGGACCCAAGGAAACTTGGGTACCAAAATTAACTTGATTTGATTTTGTTGTGTGCAGGTAAAAAGAAGGAATCTATGGTACTTGGACAGTGGTTGTTCAAGGCACATGACTAGAGATTTCACCCTACTCACAGAGTTCAAGGAGAGAGCTGGCCCTAGCATAACCTTTGGAGATGACAAAAAAGGGTTCACTATGGGATATGGCCTGATTTCAAAGGAAAATATCATCATTGATGAACTTGCATTAGTTGATGGTCTCAAACACAATCTATTGAGCATCAGTCAACTATGTGACAGAGAGAATACTGTTTCCTTCAATTCTGAAGCCTGTGTTGTCACCAGTAAAAAGGACAACAAAGTGGTTCTAACTGGAGTTAGAAAAGGGAATGTGTACTTGGCTGACTTCAACTCTACAGATGCAGAATCAATTACTTGTCTTTTCAGCAAAGCAAGTTAAGATGAAAGTTGGTTATGACACAAGAAGCTGTCCCATTTGAATTTCAAGACAATGAATGATCTAGTCAAAAAGGACTTAGTTAGAGGAATGCCTCTAGTGGAATTCTCAAAGGATGGACTGTGTGATGCTTGTCAGAAAGGAAATCAAAAGAGAGCATCATTCAGTAAGAAGCTTGAATCAACAATTGATGAACCATTACAACTGCTACACATGGATCTTTTTGGACCAGTCAATGTATTGTCAATTTCAAGGAAAAGATATTGCCTAGTGATTGTAGATGATTTCTCAAAGTTTTCATGGACCTATTTTCTTGGATCAAAGGATGAAGCTAGTGAAATCATTATCAATCATATCAAGCAAGTCAATAACCATCCAGATTTCAAAGTAAGGAATATCAGGAGTGACAATGGAACTGAGTTCATAAATTCTACCATGAGGTTGTTCTATGAAGAAAATGGGATCATGCATGAGTTCTCAGCTCTAAGGACTCCACAACAAAATGGTGTGGTGGAAAGGAAGAACAGATCATTAATTGAAGCTGCAAGAACAATGCTTGAAGAGTCAAAACTCCCAACATACTTTTGGGTTGAGCCTGTTAACTGTACATGTTACACTCAGAATATTTCTCTAATCAATCAGGCAAAAGGCATGACTCCCTATAAATTGTTCAAGAGAAGAAAACCAACCTTAAACTTCCTTCATGTCTTTGGTTGCAAATGCTACATTCTAAGGAACCAACGTGATCACAAAGGCAAGTTTGATGCAAAGGCTGATGAAGGGATATTTGTTGGTTATTCTGCTGGAAAATCATATAGGGTCTACAATCTAAGAACCAATATTGTTATGGAATCTGTGCATGTTGTGTTTGATGATAAAAAGATTGATGGACTAAAAGATGAGGGACATCATGAAGGACTCAAATTTGACAACATTGAGATATATTGTGATGATAGTGAAGATGATAATGATGGAGAAGACACTTAAAAAATGATTCAAAACCTGCCTTTGGATAATGCACAAAATGCTGCATCAGTTGAAAGTCATAATTCAGCATCCGTTGACAGAAGTAATGCAGCATCCGTTGAAAGACAAAGTGCATCATCCGTTGAAGTACATAATGGAGCATTCGTTGATTATAATTCATCAACGGATAATCAATTTACATCATCAGTTGATAGAACTCCCAGTTCCTTATAAAGGACCAATAACACATGGGGAGTTTCAACCAATCAACACTCTATCTCACATCATGACAATACTGAGGCAACCTCATCTAGAGCTAATCTACCACCTCAAAGGAAATGGACAAAGAATTATCCGTTTGAACTAATCATTGGTGATGCAACATCTAAGGTACAAACTAGAAGGGCTACTCAAGATGAATGTCTATATAGTAGATTTCTATCACATGAGGAACCTAAGAGAGTGGAAGAAGCTCTATTGGATCTAGATTGGATTTTAGCAATGCAAGAGGAGCTAAACCAATTTGAGAGGAACAAAGTATGGAAGCTAGTACCCAAGCCAAAGAACAAGAGTTCTATTGACACAAAATGGGTATTCAGAAACAAGGTGGATGAAAATGGCATTATCATAAGGAATAAAGCTAGATTGGTTGCCAAGGACTACTCTCAACAAGAGGGAATAGATTTTGATGAGACATTTGCTCCTGTTGCAAGACTTGAAGCCATCACAATTTTTCTAGCCTATGCAGCCCATGCCAATTTCAAAGTCTATCAAATGGATGTAATTAGTGCATTTCTGAATGGAGAATTGAAAGAAGAAGTTTATGTGAGCCAACCTCCAGGGTTTGAAGATCCAAATTTTCCAGACCATGTGTATTATGTGTTGAAAGCACTCTATGGACTAAAGCAAGCACCTAGAGCCTGGTATGAGACTTTGTCAAAATTTCTCCTAGATAATTACTTCACAAGAGGTACTGTTGACAAAACTCTTTTCCTTAGAAATGTTAATGGCTCTACAATACTTGTTCAACTTTGTGTAGATGATATTATATTTGGCTCTATAGATGATAAACTTTGTAAAAAGTTTGCTAAGTTAATGCAAAGTAAATATGAAATGAGCATGATGGCAGAGCTAACTTATTTTCTTAATTTACAAGTTAAACAAGTTAGTGGTGGAATTTTCATCAGTCAAACTAAATATATTTATGATCTTTTAAAGAAGTTTGACTTAATGGAATGTTCATCTGCAAAAACTCCCATGGCCACTGCCACCAAGCTTGAATTAAACAAGGCTGAAAAGTCTGTGGACATTATAAGCTATAGAGGCATGGTTGGTTCACTTCTATATTTAACTGCTAGTAGACCTGATATAATGTTTTCTACATGTCTTTGTGCTAGATTTCAAGCTGATCCTAGAGAATCTCACTTAGTTGCTATTAAAAGAATTTTCAGATATCTCAAAGGGACTCCAAATCTAGGAATTTGGTACCCTAGAGAGTTTGGTTTTGATCTAATTGGCTACTCAGATGCAGATTATGCAGGTTGCAAAATAGACATGAAAAGTACAACTGGCACCTGTCAATTTCTAGGGAATAAGCTTGTGTCATGGTTCAGTAAGAAGCAAAATTATGTTTCTACATCAACAGTTGAGGCTGAGTACATTGCTGCTGGTAGTTGATGTGCACAGATATTATGGATGAGGAATCAACTATTTGACTATGGGCTAAATGTTGACAAAATACCAATATTATGTGACAACACAAGTGCCATTTCCATTACTGAGAATCCAGTGCAGCATTCAAGAACCAAGCACATTGACATCAAGTACCACTTCATAAGGAAATATGTGATGAATGGTACAGTGGAACTTTATTTTGTTCCAAGTGAAAAATAAATTACAGACATATTCACCAAGCCACTTGATGAATCTACATTCACAAGATTAGTAAGTGAGCTAGGGTATGCTTAATTATTCCTAAATTCATGTTCTAGTTGTAATTTGTTTTGTAGCCTGAAACGAATTTGTTGCAAGAACAAAGTTGGCTTTTAGTAAAGATTATTCTATCAATGGATATTCCCTATCCATTGAAAGCCAAAATTGTTCTATCGACGGATGTCCATTATCCGTTGAAAGAGAAATACATTTCTGGTAATTTTATCCTTCAACGGATACAATTGTGCTAATCTTCAACGGATAATTGTTTACCTCATCCGTTGAAGTGTCACATCAGTCATTTTGAGTGAGTCACAGTCGTTGATTCTATTTACTTAACCTTTGATACATATATATATACACACAGTTGTATGTATTAAAGGCAGTTTTTAAAATACTTACAATTTTTCTTTTATTCTGAAACGGTTGTAATTCAGTTAAAAATATTGTTTAATCATTTTCTTTATGTTTTAATTTGAGAAAGTATAAAAGCCCCCTTGAATTCTTATTCTCACTTTACGCTTTCTTGCAATTTTCAAAAGATTTTACTCTATTTCTCTCCCAAAACTCTCAATCTTTCTCTGCAACTTCTACCCACAACAATGGCACCAGTAGTTAAGATAATGTCCCAATCTGGATTTGTCTATAAGAAAAACAATTTCGTAGCTTTGGTGGAAAAGAATGAAGCCCATTCAGATTATCATAAGATGATGGACTTCATCAAAAACTGCAAACTGAGCTATGCAATGATGGAAGCCCCAATGATTTACTGTGAGGTAGTTGAGGAAATGTGGACAACTTCTGAGTTCAACCCCACTAATATGACCATTTCTTTCTCTCTCAAAGGTAAGGATTACTGTATTAACTGTGATGATATACAGTCATGTTTTAAATTACCTGAAAACAATGCCATGACACCACACACTGATAATGATGTATCCATAGGCTATTCCTTTGATTCTGCTAGCTTAGGCAGTATTAGGAGAAAAGGCCTTAGGAAATAATTGAGTTTTCTTGGTGATGCCTTTATCAAGGTTTTCTCTGGGAAAATTAGTAACTTTGATGCAATAACTTCATCTCTTGTTAATATGCTCTATATGCTGGTTTCTGATAGGTACTTTAATTTTAGCAATTATGTTATGCTAGAATTGGGTACTAGGTTAGGTAACAAGGCTAATAGACCTCATAACATCTACTATGCTAGATTCTTTATATTATTGGCTAACCATGTTGCTGAAGGTTTGGTCATAACTAATGAGAGCAATAAACTCAAATGCTGGGCACAAGAGAAAAGGGTCCTTGCAGACCTTTTGAGAATTAACCTCAACGGTCAGGTGCCATTGGTATACTTACCAATCATGGATGCACCTCAGGTAAGTAAGGTAAATACTTCTTCAACTCCAACTTCTTCTAACCCCATCACTTCTTTGCCTTCAAGTGTGGCCATGGGATCTGTGTCAATGCCCCAATATATTCCTACCAAGGCCACCAAATCTAAAGTTTCAAAACCCAAGTCAAAGAAAGCCACCTCTGTTGTCTCTCAAAAGACAACAGTTGTAACACCTACCATGAACCTTGAGGGGAGTGTACAGGGTGTTATAGTGAGGGGAGGGGTGAACATCAAGAAAACCCCCAGAATAAGGTAGGAGAGATGAGTGGTACCCAAGCTAGCCAAGCCACAGTTCCTCAAAAGACTGTGGTAGTTGAAAAGGATTCAAACTCATCCCTAGTTGCATCCTCCCAAAAGGGTGCAACTATTGAAAATAGTCCCCAACCAGGGACACAGAACAAAAGAGGGAGGGACACTGAAGCCATACACTCACCTGTAAAAGCCTTCACAAGAAGAAAGAGGGTCAAAACCCTAGTTTCCACACAGGGTGCACACACTGCACAGATACAACCACATGTATCTATGCCTTCTCAAATTCAGCTTGATGTGACTCCAACAAATATGGAGTCACGGGCCCATTCTCTCAAAATTGACACACATCAATCACCAAATTCTCCATCACCATCTCTGGATGTGGACATGATATTCACATCAATTCCTGATTCTCCCTCTTCACAACTCAGGGAGGAGCCCCACTCAAATACTGGTGATCATCATCTTTTAGATGATTTTTTGGATCATCAGCCAATTCTTTCAGACTTGGTTGAAGAATCTGTGTCACCTAAATTAAAATCAATCCACACAGATTCAACAATTATGTCACTTTCAATTTCTACTTCTTTTCCTTCTTCAACGGTTATTCCTCATCCGTTGATAAGTGGTTGTTCTTTAACGGATAAGCTTCACAGCAATTATCCGTTGATACCATCAGTTTCAACTTCAACGGATACTCCTTATCCGTTGATGGTCTCTATACAAACAACTGAATTAATTTCAAGTGTAGAAGACATGGTTACTGTACAATCACTTCTAGGATTGAGGGAAGGGAGTGAAAACTTGAGTGAGAGGCTGGGTTGCTCCCAGGTAAAAGGAGAGCTTGAGAATCCAAATATGCATGCTATTTCTTCCAGCATGGCAAAACAAAGTGGGAGGAGTACCACCTTAGTAGGTGAAGGTGAGGGTGTGAGGAGTGTGAGCCAGGGGGAGCCCCCGATGCAAGAAAAGAGAGAAATTAAGAGAAAAGCAGGTACAAGAGGTATAAGGGTGGATCCAGCCATAGCTAGTGAGTCAATGATTGTGGATGATGCTGAAAAGGAAAGACAATTTCAGCAACATTACAAAGCTGTAATTGATAACATTTCCTTGAATGCTGACACTTTTACTCATCCTGTGTCAGCCTATCAACTGTTGGCTATTCAGGGAAATGAGGAGGCAGAAAAGACCTTAAATCTAGTACATACTTCAGAATCTCTACAAAGGGATAAAGTTGTTGTCAATAGGATGCCTTCTACAGCTGGTGAGCCATCTGAAGAATTTGGGGTAAATTCTAATGATGATGACTCTGATTCCTTTGATGGAAGCATGAACTTAGGGGGAGCTGAAGGCCCAAGTTCTATTCCAGAATTACCTGAATGGGCATTAACAAAGGAGTCTATACCAGAGCATTTCAATGTATTCTTAGTCAAACAAGTCATGTATATCCAAAAGGCCATTGAGGAAACTTCAAATGCTGGTACCAAGGCTATTCTTCAAGCCCACCTAGATTCTCTGCATCTTATGAAGCTACCGCAATTAAGACAGAATCTGAGTGTGGATGAGCTCAAGAAGGATATAGCTGACTTGAAGTCCTACAATTCTGAGAAGTTGGATTCAATCATGCCCTTTGGTACCATGCATGAACTATTACTGAGACTGAGAAGAGAATCAGATGCTGAAAAGAAGATGGCCAAATTGGAGGAAAGAGTTCAAGCTATTGAAAACTCTGTGGTCACCACTCTTCAAAATCAACAGTCTCAGACTAGTCTTCTCATGCAACTGGCTAAAGCACAGGGCTTAACCCCTCTCCTTGATGATAACAAAAAGGGGGAGAATAAAGGGGAAGGGGAAGGGGATCCATCTAAACATATATATATATCAAAAGTGCTAGTTCCAGCCATCACTACTTCTCCAACACTTCAAATCAAAGAAAAGCTTGATAGAATTGATCTAATCCAGCTAGCAGCAGCTGAGATGAAGGTGAAAGAGAAAAGGAGAAAAATTGATGAAAGGATGCAACAAGTGTTTGGATCTTCAACTAAAAAATCCTTATCTGTGAAACATAGCACAAAAGTTGAGCCAATCACAATGGAGCACAAGCCAGTAAGGAGGAATAAGGTTGGAGAAACTTCTTTCAGGAACCTGGAGCCTATGGTACTCAAGCCAACCACTAGATTCAACAAGGACTCTACAAAGAACCCTCTAAGCTTTGCTCAACTAAAAGAAGTGGATTTTCCTCTTCTAAAGCCTGATGAAGACAACATTTTGGGTGGTAACATCATAAAGCACAAAGAGACCAAGGATGTAGTGGAAAGAATGAATATGGCTATCATCTATAGAGAGGGAAAGAGCATCTGTGTGATGTAAATACATCCCAAATTCTCAATAGCCAAGAGGGAAGTGACCAAAAGGCTAAAAGAAGAAGCTAAAAAGCTGAAGGCTGACAAAAGAGCACAAACAAAGCTTGAAAAATAGCTAGAGTCAAGTCAAATTGAAGAAAAGAAGAAAATTGAAGACAAGAGTGAAGGAGAGAAGACTAAAAGCATAAATGTGGATATGGAAAATATGGTTGGTGAGAGTGTGGAGGAAAGGAGTGAGGAAAGAAAGGAATGGAAGAAAGGGAACAGAAAGAAGGTCAAGGCAAAAAGGAGTGAAGATAACACTGACGAAACCCAATCAAAATCTAAACCACTACCCTCTATTGTTGAACCTGTTGTGGCTGATCCCAGTATAAACATTCATGGTGAAACAATCATCCCTAAAGAGGAACCTATTGATTGGGACACCATCAAATTGCCTACCTTCCTAACTACCTCTCCACCACCAAAGAAATTGAAAAGAAAATCCAAATCAACACCTCCTCTAACCTCAAGTAAATTCACTCAGAAATATAAACCTAAGCCTAAGCCACAAGCCTCAAAGGATGATTATGTTCACATTTGTGACATAAAAGAACATACAGATATTGAACTCTTCCTCGATGAGCTGGAGGAAGTAAGGGGGTATAAGTGCCTATAAATAGCTACCAGAAAGGCTAGTGTTCAAATATAAAAGAAATGTGGAAAGGACTTGGCCTCTTCAAAGAATTCTAAGTGAGGGTTATTCTACCTTGGTTAGAGTCTACTCAGCTATCAAAAGGGATACTAGCTTTACCAGGACTGCCAAAACTGAGATTCTCAACAAGATTGCCAGCATAAGGAAAAATTGGTGGGAGTCAAATTCCTTGCCCAGAACATTACTCATCCCTGAGCATGGAATTACAATTCATAAATCACCTCATTGGTTGATGGATTTCAGAGACAATAAAGGAGTCGAAAGATTTTTCAGACTTGAAGACCAGCTTAAAATTGCCAGTAATGAAACTCTCAAGGACATGCAATCTAAGTTGGATATCAGTGAAGAAGATGAAGCTGAATTCTACAGACAACTCTGACTTCAAGTAGAGGAAAATGACAGGAGGCTAGGGAAGAAAACAAGGGAACAAAGGAAAAGAAAATGATTTGCTCAGACTAAAGGAGCACCCTTGGAAACACTGTAAATCTTCAATTCTATCTCAGCACATACACTTTTGACAACACTCTTGAATTTCTACTTAATTTCAACTCATATATCTGTTAAGTATTTTGTTATCATCAAGTTAACCCTGAATTTATGCCTATAATTCTAGTAGACATAAATAGGGGGAGATTGTTAGGAATATGTGTATTAGTTTGATTATAAGTTAAACAAAACACTTAAGTAGAAATCTAGTGTTTGTAGCCTCAACGGATAAGACCATCTTGGCTATCCGTTGATGGAGTAGCTTTACTTAGAAATAAGTTTAGTATTGTAGCACATCTCAGTCTCTGCATTTAAGTTATAATTCTTAGAAGTTATGGGAAATTATAAGTCATGTTGACTACTAGTGGATATGCAAATAGGAGGGCTAATTGTAAATATTTCATGCCTTGTAATTTTGTATAAATGAAGTTGTATCAACTGATAGATTAAAGGCCTTCAACGGATGAGAAACAAAGCTTCAACGGATGTCTCTAAAGCTTCAACGGATAACATCCATCAATGGATGAGTGCATCAACGGATAAAGCTTCAACTGTTAGAGCATCAATGGATGTCACTAAAGCATCAACAGATAAATCCATCAACGGATGAAAGCTTCAACAGATGCTTAGTTCCATAACAGTTGATAGTGACAATTCATAAGCTGACAAAGGCACATGGGTTGTCAGAGATAATTGAAATGTGGTAGCCTCTTGGAGGAATCAAGAAAAAGTAGCATTTCCATTCTAGTGCAAACAAGGAAGTATTCAAAGATTCACAGATTATCTTAGATTGCATTGGATAGAGAAATGAAGAAGAAATATGTGAAAAACTATTTTATAATTGTATTTTATCTTTGTCTTCACTTGTAAACTTGGTGATATATAAACCAAGTAGCAGCTAGTAATTAGATGTGAATTTTCCAAAGCTGTTTAGAAAAACATAGAGAGAAAATCATCTAGTTTGTACTAGGAAGCAACTGTGATCAATTCTTTGTATCACAGATTTTCTGAAATACATATCTCTGATGGAACAACAAATCCACCAGAAAAGTTTTTAAAGCTTTTGTGTTCTTTACATTTATGTCTTGAATATACATCTGTCTGCACCTGCTCAAAACAATTCACACACAATTGTTTATCATACACTTAGCTTTTGAAACTGCTCAAAACTTGAAAAAGTTTTGAGATTTACATTCAACCCCCCTTCTGTAAATCTCATTGTTAGTTCTTTGGGAATAACAATCCCTAAGGACTTTTTAATATAAGTCCGGCTTCCGACCTCTCGCTTGTTGAAGAACCATCTACTTTCAAGGTCCAGGTTCCCGGATTTGCATCTTGGTTTATTTCCGGATCTATGTTCATTGGCTTCGGTTCTTCTTCCGGAAAGTTGCATTCGATTATGAAATATGCAAGTGCTTGAGCTTTAATGGCAGTCCAGGGAATGAAGCTTAAGTTGAACTGGCTTAACTTTACAGCCCAATTTAGTAGCCTTCCTGAGATATCTGGCTTGTGAATTATCTTTCTGTGAGGCTGATTTATGACCACTCTGATTTCTCTTCCTTGGAAGTAGTGCCTGAGTTTTCTTGAAGTTGTGACTAAGGTGAAGGCAAACTTCTCCATTCTTGGGTATCTGGTTTCCGTATCTTTAAGAACTTGGCTTACGTAGTAGACTGGTTGTTGTTTTCCATTCTCTTCCCTGATTAGGGCAGCTCCTACTGCTTGTGCTCCCGCTGATAAGTATAAGTAGATAGGCTCTCCTGGTTGAGCTTTAGTTAGGACTGGTGGTTGAGAGAGGTAGGACTTGATTTCCTCAAATGCCTTTTGGAATTTTGGACTCCAGTTTACCACTTTCTTGTTGCTTGCTCCCTTGAGTAAATCGAAGAATGGTAAGCACCTTTCTGCTAGATTTGAGACAAATCTCCTGAGTACTGCTAGGGATCCTACTAGCTTCTGTACATCTTTTTGGGTCCTGGGAGCCCTCATCTCCTGGATTTCTTTTATCTTCTCCGGATTAGCTTATATTCCTCGGTTGCTGATCATGAATCCTAAGAATTTGCCTGCTCCTACTCTGAATGTGCATTTCTCCGAATTCAGCTTAAGTTGATTCTTCCTCGGGTTGTCAAAGCACTCCTTCAGGTCTTCTACGTGTCCTGGTATAGTTGTTGATTTGGAAATCATATCGTCGGCATAGCTATCCAAGGTCCTTCCGATTTGGGACTTGAATATCTTGTCCATTGCTCTTTGGTAAGTGGATCTTACGCTTGTGAGTCTGAATGGCAACATCACATAAGCATAGACTGCTTTGTGAGTTATGAATGCTGTCTTAGGTATATCCTTCGGGTTCATCTTTATCTGGTTGTATCCAAAGAAGGTGTCCATGAAACTTAGCATGATGTGTCCTGAGGTGGCATTTATCAATTGATCAATATTTGGGAGAGGGTATGGGTCCTTCGGGCATGCATCATTCAGATCAGTGTAGTCCACACACATTCTCCATTTGTCGTTGGACTTCTTCACCATAACAACATTAGCTAGCCACTCCGGATATTTGATTTCTCTGATGATTCCTGCTTTGAGTAACTTTTCCACTTCTTCGTTTATGGCTTTTTGCCTCTCCGGGGCGAAATTCCTTCTCTTCTATTTGACTGGTTTTCTGTTGGGGTTGACATCTAAGCTGTGCATTTCTATGGACTCATGTAGTCCGGGCATGTCTCTTGGACTCCAGGAAAAAACATCTTTGTACTCCCGGAGCAAGGACACTAGTCTTTCTTTGAAGGACTCTTCGAGTCCTGGACCAACTTTCACCTTTTTGTTAGGACTGCTCTCATCAATCTGGACTTCTTCTGTTTCAAATGCAACTTCGATTTTTGCTTGTTCTTTGTTTGAAACCATTTGATGAATTCGGGCCTCGGAGTTCTTCTTTAGGTAGAAGTTCACTTGGTATGATTCTTTTTCTTTGGTTGCTTGCATGGTAGGAATGACTTTGTCTGGGACCTTATTTGCCTTGTCGAGTACCATGACTTGGTTGCTTGCCGGTCCTTGCGGACTTGTCATGTTTTCTTCTTGGTTCGGACTTGATTCAATGAGTTGTACTTCTTTTGTTGTTTCTTCCCTTGGTCGGGGTCGGTGTTTGTTTATACTTTGCTGTTTGCGAAGGATTGTGGCCTTCCTTTTGTTGTCCTGGTGGATTTCTGCCATGACTAACCTCTGGCTATAGCATGTTTCAGCAACTCCATAATCTCCTTTTATCTCCCCGACTCCTATCGGGGTTGGAAACTTGATTTTGAGATGGGAGATTGAAGTTATCGCTTGCATCATGGTTAAAGCTGACCTGCCTATGATTTCATTGCATGATGAAGGAGTGTACTTTATGACATGAGTTATTTGGTTAGGAGCAGTTCCAAAAATAACAGGTAGATACAAAGTCCCTTGGATCGGGACTAAGTTGTGTCCGAACCCATAGAGTGGATCCTCCCGACAATCATTGAGCGGACGCTCCCTAACTGCATTCGATCCACTGTGTGCTTCAAGAGAATATTTACTGAGGAAGCATTGTCTATGAGCATTCTTCTTACTTCATTATCAAAGATGTCCAAGGTGATAACTAAAGCTGCATTGTGATGAGGTTTGACTCCTTCATAATCCTTACTGCTGAAGGATATCACCAGATATGGGAGTGATTGGATTGAGAGCACTTCTTCGCCGAAGTCCGGGATCTATGGTGGGGAGTGGGAGCCTCCTGGGACTACAGTAACTACGTTTTTTCCTCTTTTCTGCGCCTCCCCTCTGTTGTTGTTGTCCTGGACTAAGTACTTGTTCATATTTCCTTTCTTCACTTGGTCCTCAATGAAGTACTTGAGTGATAAGCAGTTCTCAGTCTTGTGGCCATGGGTCTTATGATAATCGCACTGCTTATTATAAGGCCTGCTCTCCAGAGGAGTTTGCATTGACTTCGGAGGATAATAGAAAGGTTTATCTTTTACCTCCTTCAAAATTTCTTCCCGGGTCATATTGAGAGGAGTCCAGTCCGGCTCCTGCTTCGGCTCCCGGGGCTGCTTCGTGGGTCCTGGGTCACTCTTGGATTCCAGCTTAGGACCTAGTCTCTGAAAAAACTGGAGTAGTTTATCTTTCTTGGTTCTGTTGGTTTTGCTTGAACTTTTTGTCCTGATGATAACCCCCTTTCGGTCGGTCATCAGTGTTCTTACTCCTGGATCCCCCACTACGGGTCATCCTTATTGCCTGGAGTACGTCAGTTTCCCTTTTGAATCTGGCAGCCATGGAGTAAGCTGCTGCCAGACTTTGTGGTTCGTTATTGATCAGTTCGACAATATATCTTTCATTGTGCTCCGGATCTAAGTTTCTCCTAAAAATACTCAGAGCTTCGCGCTCATCCAAGCTCAAGACTTTGTTTATTGCTTCCTGGGAACCGGCGCATATATGCAGAGAGAGACTCATTGTCATGCTGCCAGATGGTTTCCAAGTGATACATATGCATTTCATGCGTCTTGTTTGCTCAAAATCTCCGGAAAAAAGATGCGTGAATCTCCTTCCAACTATGGATGTTGCAGGAGGGGATCCTGCTGAACCATCTCTGGGCCCCTCCCTTAAGAGTTGATGCAAAGAACCTTGATTTTGTCAAGTCATTGTAATAATATATTTGCGCGATCTGTTCAAAGTAGTTCAAGTGCTCTTCTGGGTCTCCCAGGCCGTCAAAAAAATCGAAATTGTAGTGTTTCAAGTCCCGCTGCCGGGGAATAGCCTCCAAGGAGTGGCTGAAAGGAGTTAATGTTTCTCCAATTTCTACTCCTATGTCTCTGTCCATCTTTTTTTGTAAATCATAGATCATGTCTTTTAGGTCTTTTTGCTTCTCCTCTTCTTCATCATCAGAAATCAGCTCCGGAGTGGGCTCCCTCCGGGTTCTTTTGTTCCTAGACTTGGCCAGTAGTTTTTCTTCTTCTAACTGCATTCTTTTTGGATCTTTAGCTCGAGCTTTGCTTCTTCTTCTTTTCTGATTTGCTCCCGCATCTCTTCCAATTTTTTCTGCTTAGCAGCTTCCGCTTCTTTCTTATTACCCTGATCCTTTTTGCTGTTCTTTCCCTTAGCTCCAATCTGGTCAATGACAGATCTCTTAGATTATTGGGAGTCCCCGGACTCCTCCAGTTCCTCCTCAAGTTCGGCTTCTTCCTGGAGCCGGGTTTGCTCATGCCTGTAGAGTCGGATTGCTTATGCCGGTTCATCACTTGTAAGGTTGGCCATGTGCTCTTCGGCCACCGGGACATTAGTGTATTTGTATTGGTTCGGCTCAATAAGGCTTCTAGCGTCCCAGGTGTTTACGATTCTCTCCATAACAGGAGTGTGTTGCAATGGTTACTCCTGGAACGCTTCTCTGTCGGCTCCGGGGTCAAGGGCCTGGGAGTGGTCCGGCTCCTGGACCTGAGTACTAGCGGATGGTCTTCCAGAAGTATGTTTTCTTGGTCTTACCATTATCTCAAAAATGCCAACAACAATTAACAAAGATTTCCAACTAACAATATGAATCTAAGATTGCTTGTCGAAAATCGTAGAAAATATCCTAAATAATAACAAGCAGTAACACACGGCTTTCTGGGACTAGCTTAAACAATCTTTTGGGACTACTCAATAATGTGGTAACAAAAGTGTAGCGAGGTTTTAGAACACGAAGGTAATATGCAAATTAGATCAAAATCGGGGTTCCAAAACAATCAAAATTAGCAATAGCACACACAAACACAGGCTCAAATAGACGAAACAAAGCTCACACAAACGTGGTCTAAAACAACGAGCACACACAAACGTGGCTTAAATAAAAACATTCATTTTTATGAGTGAGTTTGGTTGCTTGGGTTCTTACAAGTCAAATAAATGGACTCTTTTAAGATCTTGCTGATGAAGGTGAATCCAGGGGCATCGACACCCAAGGATGGAGAGCCCCTCCTTCTAGCGTCAAATGATAACTCCTGGTGGCGGGGCTGCTCCTTTGACGCCGTGCCTGGATCCTTCGCCGTTATGGTGGTGTAGTTGTGGTGGGGTTCCTACAAAACAACACCGGAAGGGGGGTTTGGGTCCCGCGGCGCTCCGGTATGAGAGTAGGAACTCGCTTTTGAAGAAGATGAAGTTAGATATGGATGCAAAGTTGTTGTGTGTGTGTATGAGTGTAAGAGAGTGATTAACCCCAAAACCTTACCTTCTTGGGCTATTTATAGCGCAAGGGTAGGGTATCAGGGTTGTTACCATTGAATCGTAGCCATTAGTTCTAGGAGCGGAGGACACCTGGCTGGAGCAGATGATTTACACGTGTCAGCGCGGGACTGGTTGAGTAATGTTCTGAGGATCCTCTAACACGTGCCTTGATTATTCCCATGATTGATGGGTGACAGTTATCCCTATCACGTGCTTAGGCAAGTACCTCACGTGCTGAGATTTTTCAAGATTGGGCTTGCGGGATTAGGCTAGTTAGGACTAGTAGTGTGCGGGACTGGACAGAATTAGGTGTCTGATCCTAATCCTTACCGGAGCTACATGTACTATCAACCAATATTATGTCTCATTTGATACTAAACCTAAAAAACACATGAGTATCCCGCTCGTATAATAAAATGTAACATGTTCCTAAGATTGTGTCCGCTTTATTAGAATGAAATGAGATTTATACTCTTATAAATATAGTTTTCAATTTTTCCTCCGTTCCTTTGTTTACATAATTTACACTAAAATCTAACCCAATTTTTTTTAAGAAATGCTCCATCCTCCATTTTCTTTGCAATCTTTATCACGGAAAATTTTATTCCCTTATTTTTGTGTTAGGAATATGTGTATTAGTTTGATGATAAGTTAAGCAAAACACTTAAGTAGAAATCTAGTGTTTGTAGCCTCAACGGATAAGACCATCTTGGCTATCCGTTGAAGGAGTAGCTTTACTTAGCAATAAGTTTAGTATTGTAGCACATTTCACTCTCTGGTTTCAAGCTGTAATTCTTAGATGTTGTTAGGAAATAATCAGTCATGTTGACTACTAATGGATGTACAAATAGGAGGGCTAATTGTAAATATTTCATGCCTTGTAATTTTGTATAAGTGAAGAAGTGTCAACGGATATTGAAGACCTTCAACGGATAAGAAACAAAGCTTCAAAGGATATCACTAATGCTTCAACGGATAATATCCATCAACGGATAAATGCTTCAACGGATAAAGACTTCAACTGATAATGCATCAACGGATAAAGCCTCAACGGATAAGGCATCAACGGATGAAAGCTTCAACGGATGCTTAGTTCATTAGCAGTTGATAGTGACAATTCACAAGCTGACAGAGGCACATGGGTTGACAGAGACACACTGGAATGTGGAAGCCTCTAGGAGGAATCAAGAAAATGCAGCATTTCCATTCTGATGCAAACAAGGAAGTATTCAAAGATTTACAGATTATCCTAGATTGCATTGGATAGAGAAATGAAGAAGAAACATGTGAAGAATCTTTTCAATTGTATTTTACAGTTTGTCTTCACTTGTAAACTTGGTGATATATAAACTAAGTAGCAGCTAGTAATTAGATATGAATTTTCCTTGAGCTGTTTAGAAATATCAAAAGAGAAAATCATCTAGTTTGTACTAGGAAGCAGCTGTGATTTAATTCTTTGAATCACAGATTTTCTGAAATAACACATCTTTGGTGGAACAACAAATCCACCAGAAAAGTTTTTAAGTTCTTTGTGCTCATTACATTTGTGTTTGAATATATATCTGTCTGCATCAGCTTCAAGCAATTCACACACATTTGATCACTCAAACACTTAGCCTTAGAAACTGCTCAAAACTTGAAAAAGTTTTGAGATTTACATTCAACCCCCCTTGTGTAAATCTCATTGTTAGTCCACTGGGAATAACAATTGGTATCAGAGCAAGCTCTTAACATACAAAGAGTTTAAAGATCTATTCTGCTAACATCATGAGTGCACAGAAGAATCCTCCTGCTACCATCATGAGTAGGAAGGATATTGGTGTAAAGATCCCAGTCCTGGAAAAAGATAATTATCATCACTGGAAAGTGAAGATGCATTTACATCTTCTTTCTCAAGATGAAAGCTACATCAACTGTATTGAAAATGGTCCTCACATCCCTCACAAAGTAGTCACAGCTGCTACTGTAACAGTTGCTGTTGGACAGTCCATTCCCAAGCTAAAAGCAGAATGGACTATTGAAGACATGGAAGAAATCCGCAAGGATAAGAGAGCTATGAACATTTTGTTTAATGGCTTAGATCAAGATATGTTTGACAATGTCATCAATAGCCAAACTGCAAAGGAAGTTTGGGATACTGTACAAATCATCTGTGAAGGTACTGAGCAGGTCAGAGAGAACAAGATGTAGCTTCTTATTCAACAGTATGAATATTTTCACTGTGAAGAAGGTGAATCATTAAATGATACCTTCAACAGGTTTCAGAAACTGTTGAATGGATTGAAGCTGTATGGTAGAGTACTAGAGTGTACCAAGTCAAGGATTCCAACTTAAAATTTCTTAGGTCTCTGCCAAAGGAATGGAAGCCCATGACTGTCTCTTTGAGAAATTCTCAAGATTATAAGAACTTCACACTTGAAAGACTATATGGAATTCTGAAGACTTATGAACTTGAAATGGAGCAGGATGAGCTGTTGGAAAAGGGAAAGAGAAAAGGAGGAACAGTTGCTCTTGTAGCTGATAGTGAGAAGATGGAAGCCAGGAATGAGGAGAAGACAATGCCAAGTCTCAAAATTGGCACAAGCAAATCAGAATCAAGAAAGGGTAAAGAGCAAGTTGCTGAGGATGAAGACAATTCCAGTCAGGATGAATCTGATGATATTGAAGAACATTTGGCCTTTCTGTCCAGGAGGTTTGCAAAAATGAAGTTCAGGAAAAACACAAAGTTCACTAAGCCAAACAAAAACATGGTGGACAAATCAAAGTTCAAATGTTACAACTGTGGCATTAGTGGACACTTTGCAAGTGAGTGTAGGAAGCCAAATTTTGAGAAAAAGAAATTTGAGCAAGTTGATTACAAAAAGAAGTATTTTGATTTGCTCAAACAAAAGGAAAGAGCTTTTCTCACTCAAGATGATTGGGCAGCAGATGGGGTAAATGAAGATGATGATGTGGAATATGTTAACCTAGCCCTGATGGCTAATTCTAATGAAAATGAAACTAGTTCATCAAGCAACCAGGTAATTACTACTGATCTCTCTCAGCTTTCTAAACATGAATGCAATGAAGCCATAAATGATATGACCAATGAATTATATCATTTACGTGTTTCCCTTAAATCACTAGCAAAAGAAAACACTAGGATCAAGGAGAATAATGTGTTTTTAAGTGATAGGAATGCTGTGTTAGAGGATCAGGTAATTGAGCTTGAAAAGATAAAACTTAAATGCTTGACTGTTGAGAGTGAACTAGCAGAAGCTGTTAAGAAAGTAGAAATTCTTTCTACACAGTTAGAAAGTGAGCAAGAGGTAATCAAGGCCTGGAAAACATCTAGGGATGTTAGTGTTCAGATTGCAAAGGTTCAGGGAATTGAATCATTCTGTGAGGATGCCTGGAAGAAAAACAAAAAGGAGTTAGAATTAATTGATGGATTGTCAACGGATGTGGAATCAACGGATGATGAAAGTTATCCGTTGAAGGAAGAAAAGGAGCATCCGTTGAAGGCTCATCAATTAAAACAGGCAAGTTCTTTTAAAAATAGAAGTCTCAATAAAAAGAATGATTCAACTCTCAAGAACTTTGTCAAAGAAGGAGCTAGCACATCCAGAGATGTCAGTAAGGTGAATATAGGACACATGACTTTAGATCAGCTAAAAGATAGGCTTAAGTTGGTTGAGGATAAGAAGGAAACTAAAAGAAAATCTAAAAGAAATGGTAAGGTAGGGATTAATAAACATAATAATTACACACCTGATAGGTATGCTCCTAGAAAAAGCTGTGTGCATTGTAAAAGTGTTAATCACCTATCTGATAATTGCAAATCTGTTAAAAATGCTCCCATGCCTTCAAATCCCTCCATGCCTAACATGTCTATGTCACCTCTGTATGCTATGCCTGTTATGTCTCACCAGAATCCCCATGCACATTTTGCAAACATGCCATATATTAACAATCCTTATCTTACTGCATTTAGTATGCCTCAAATGCCATACAATATGCCTATGTGGAATAACATGTTTGCACAACCTATACCTTATCAAATTCAATCAAATGTGTTAAATGATTCTGTGACTAACCCTACACTTCAACCAACCACATCTGAGACCAAGGTTGACCCAAAGTTACCTAAGTCAAAAGATGCAGGAGGAATGAAGTCTAGGAAAAAGACTAACAAGGCTGGACCCAAGGAAACTTGGGTACCAACTTGATTGATTTTGTTGTGTGCAGGGACAAAGAAGGAATCTATGGTACTTGGACAGTGGTTGTTCAAGATACATGACAGGAGATTTCACCCTGCTCACAGAGTTTAAGGAGAGAGCTGGCCCTAGCATAACCTTTGGAGATGACAGCAAAGGATTCACTATGGGATATGGCTTGATTTCAAAAGAAAATGTCATCATTGATGAAGTTGCATTGGTTGATGGTCTCAAACACAATTTATTGAGCATCAGTCAACTATGTGACAGAGGGAATACTGTTTCCTTCAATTCTAAAGCCTGTATTGTCACAAGTAAAAAGGACAATAAAGTGGTTCTAACTGGAGTTAGAAAAGGGAATGTGTACTTAGCTGATTTCAACTCTACAGATGCAGAATCCATAACTTGTCTTCTCAGCAAAGCAAGTCCAGTTGAAAGTTGGCTATGGCACAAGAAGCTGTCCCATTTGAATTTCAAGACAATGAATGATCTAGTCAAAAAGGACTTAGTTAGAGGAATGCCTCTAGTGGAATTCACAAGGGATGAACTGTGTGATGCTTGTCAGAAAGGAAAGCAAAAGAAAGTATCATTCAGTAAGAAGCTTGAATCTGTAATTGATGAACCACTATAACTTCTACACATGGATCTTTTTGGACCAGTCAATGTATTGTCAATTTCAAGGAAAAGATACTGCCTAGTGATTGTAGATGATTTCTCAAAGTTTTCATGGGTTTATTTTCTTGGATCAAAGGATGAAGCTAGTGAAATCATCATCAATCATATCAAGCAAGTCAACAATCATCCTGATTTCAAAGTAAGGAATATTAGAAGTGACAATGGAACTGAGTTCAAGAATTCAACCATGAAGTTGTTCTGTGAAGAAAGTGGGATCATACATGAGTTCTCAGCTCCAAGAACTCCACAACAAAATAGTGTGGTGGAAAGGAAGAACAGATCACTAATTGAAGCTGCAAGGACAATGCTTGAAGAGTCAAAACTCCCAACTTATTTTTGGGCTGAGGCTGTTAACTGTGCATGTTACACTCAGAATATTTCTCTAATCAATCAGGCAAAATGCATGACTCCCTATCAATTATTCAAGAGAAGAAAACCAACTTTAAACTTTCTACATGTCTTTGGTTGCAAATGCTACATCTTAAGGAATCAATCTGATCACAAAGGGAAGTTTGATGCAAAGGCTGATGAAGGAAGATTTGTTGGTTATTCTGCTGGAAAATCATATAGGGTCTACAATCTAAGAACCAACATTGTCATGGAATCTGTACATGTTGTGTTTGATGATAAAAAGATTGATGGACTAACAGATGAGGGACATCATGAAGGACTCAAATTTGACAACATTGAGATATATTGTGATGATAGTGAAGATGAGAATGATGAAGAAGGCATCTCAAGAAAAATTCAGAATTTGCCTTTGGATAATGCACAGAATGCTGCATCCGTTGAAAGTCATAATTCAGCTTCCGTTGAAAGAAGCAATGCAGCATCCGTTGAAAGACAAAGTGCATCATCCGTTGAAGTTCATAATAAAGCATCCGTTGATCACAGTTTGTCAACGGATAATCAATTCACTTCATCAGTTGATAGAGCTCCCAATTCCTTTCAAAGGATCAGCAACTCAAGGGGAGTTTCAACAAATCAACATTCTATCTCACATCATGACAATACTGAGGCAACCTCATCTAGGGCTAATCTACCACCTCAAAGGAAATGGACCAAGAATCACCCTTTTGAACTGATGGATGAAAATGGGTATTCAGAAACAAGATGGATGAAAATGGCATTGTCATAAGGAATAAAGCCAGATTGGTTGCTAAAGGCTATTCTCAACAAGAGGGAATAGATTTTGATGAAACATTTGCTCCAGTTGCCGGACTTGAAGCCATCAGAATCTTTCTAGCCTATGCAGCTAATGCTAGTTTCAAAGTCTATCAAATGGATGTCAAGAGTGCATTTCTAAATGGGGAATTGGAGGAAGAAGTTTATGTAAGCCAACCTCCAGGTTTTGAAGATCCAAATTTTCCAGACTATGTATATTATCTGTTGAAAGCACTCTATGGACTAAAGCAAGCACCTAGAGCCTGGTATGAGACTTTGTCAAAGTTCCTTCGAGATAATCACTTCACAAGAGGTACTGTTGACAAAACTCTCTTCTTTAGAAATGTTAATGGCTCTAAGATACTTGTACAAATTTATGTAGATGATATTATATTTGGATCTACTGATGATAAGCTTTGTAAAAAGTTTGCTAAATTAATGCAAAGTAAATATGAAATGAGCATGATGGGAGAGCTAACTTACTTTCTTGGTTAACAAGTTAAACAAGTTAGTGGTGGAATTTTCATTAGTCAAACTAAATATATTTATGATCTTTTAAAGAAGTTTGACTTAATGGATTGTTCACCTGCAAAAACTCCCATGGCCACTGCCACTAAGCTTGAATTAAACAAGGCTGAAAAGTCTGTGGATATTACAAGTTATAGAGGCATGGTTGGCTCACTTTTATATTTAACTGCTAGTAGACCTGATATAATGTTTTCTACATGTCTTTGTGCTAGATTTCAAGCTGACCCTAAAGAATCTCACTTAGTGGCTATTAAAAGAATTTTCAGATATCTCAAGGGGACTCCAAATCTAGGAATCTGGTACCCTAGAGAGTCTGGTTTTGATCTAATTGGCTACTCAGATGCAGATTATGCAGGTTGCAAAATAGACAGGAAAAGCACAACAGACACCTGTCAATTTCTAGGGAACAAGCTTGTATCATGGTTCAGCAAGAAGCAGAATTCTGTTTCCACATCAACAGCTGAAGCTGAGTACATTGCTGCTGGTAGTTGCTGTGCACAGATACTATGGATGAGGAATCAACTATTTGACTATGGTCTGACTGTTGACAAAATTCCAATATTCTGTGACAACATAAGTGCCATTGCCATTACTGAAAATCCAGTGCAGCACTCAAGAACCAAGCACATTGATATCAAGTACCACTTCATTAGGGAACATGTGATGAAAGGTACAGTGGAACTTCATTTTGTTCCAAGTGAAAAGCAGATTGCAGACATATTTACCAAGCCACTTGATGAATCAACATTCACAAGATTAGTAAGTGAGTTAGGTATGCTTAATTATTCATAATTTATGTCATCTATATAATCTGCCTTGGAGCCTGAAATGAATTTGCTGCAAGAACAAAGTTGACTTTAATTAAGACTTATCCTATCAACGGATATTCTCTATCCGTTGAAAGCCAAAATTGTTCCATCAACAGATGTTCATTATCCGTTGAAAGACAAATAAATTTCTGGTAATTTTATCCTTCAACGGATAAAATGGTGTTGTTCATCAACGGATAACTATTTCCCTTATCCTTTGAAGTGTCACGTCAGTTACTATAAGTGAGTCACAGCCGTTGATTCTTTTACTCAACCGTTGATACAGATATACAGTGTTGTATGTATTTGTATTTAAGGTAGTTTTCAGAATTTCTACAGTTTTATTTATTCTTGAATGGCTGTAACTTACTTAAAAGTATCATTTAATCATTTTATTTACGTTTTAATTCAAGAAAGTATAAAAGCCCAATTAAACTCTTATTCTCACTTTACGCTTTCTTGCAATTCTTATTCTCTTTCTCTCTAAATTCTCAAGTTTTTCTCTGCAACCTCTACTCACAACAATGGCACCAGTAGTTAAAATTATGTCTCAAACAGGATTTGTTTATGAAAAGAATAATTTCATAGCCTTGGTTGAAAAGAATGAAGCCCATTCTGATTATCACAAGATGATGGACTTCATCAAAAACTGCAAACTAAGCTATGCAATGCTGGAAGCCCCAACCATCTACTGTGAGGTGATTGAGGAGATTTGGACAACTGCAGAGTTCAACTCCACAGATATGACTATTGCCTTCTCTCTCAAAGGTAAGGACTATTGCATTAATTGTGATGATATACAATCTTGCTTTAAGTTGCCTGAGAATAATGCCATGACACCACACACTGATAAAGATGTCTCTGCTATGCTAGATTCCATAGGCTATGCTTTTGATTCCGCTAGTTTAGGTAGTATTAGAAGGAAAGGCCTTAGGAAAGAATGGAGTTTTCTTGGAGATGCCTTTATTAAGGTTTTCTCTGGGAAGATTAGCAATTTTGATGCTATCACTTCATCTCTTGTTAATATGCTCTATATGCTAGTTTCTGATAGGTACTTTAATTTTAGCAACTGTGTTATGCTAGAATTAGGTTCCAGATTAGGTAACAAAGCTAATAGACCACATAACATCTACTATGCTAGATTCTTTATGTTATTGGCTAACCATGTTGCTGAAGGTTTGGTTATATCCAATGAGAATAATAAACTCAAATGCTGGGCACAAGAGATAAGGGTCCTTGCAGACCTTTTGAGAATGAACCTCAACAGCCAGGTGCCATTGGTATACTTGCCAATCATGAATGCACCACAGGTAAGTGAGGTAAATATTTCTATAACTCCTACTATTTCCAACCCCAATGTTTCTTTGCCTTCTAGTGTGGCTATGGAACCTGTGTCTTTGTCCAAACAGGCTCCTACCAAAGCCACCAAATCTAAAGTTTCCAAAGTCAAGTCAAAGAAACCTACCTCTGTTGTTTCTCAAAACACAACAGTTGTAACAACTACCATAAACCCTGAAGGGAGTGAACAAAGTGTGAGTGGTGAGGGGAGGGGTGAACATTAAAAAGCCCCCCAGGATAAGGTGGGAGAGGTGAGTGGTACCCAAACCAGCCAAGCCACAGTCTCTCAAAAGACTGTGGTGGTTCAAAAGGAGTCCAGCACATCCCTAGTTGCATCCTCCCAAAAGGATGTAACTATTGAAAATAGTCCCCAACCAGGGACACAGAACAAAAGAGGGAGGGACACTAAAGCCACACATTCACCATTTAAAGCCTTTTCAAGGAAGAAGAAGGCCAAAACCCTAGTTTCCACACAAGGGACACACACAGCACAGATACATCCACCAGTATCTGTGCCTTCTCAAATTCAGCTTGATGTGATTCCAGCAAATGTGGAATCACAGCCCCATTCTCTCAATATAGAAACACACCATTCATCAAACTCTCCAACACCCTCTCTGGATGTGGATATGATATTCACATCAATTCCTGATTCTCCCTCATTAAAACTCAGGGAGGAGCCCCACTCAAAACCTGATGATCATCATCTTTTAGATGATTTGTTGGATCATCAGCCAATTCTTTCAGATGTAGTTGAAGATTCTGTGTTACCTCACTTAAAATCAATCCACACAGATTCAACAATTATGTCACTTTCTATATCTACATCTTTTTCTTCTTCAACGGATATCTCTCATCCGTTGATAAGTGGTTGTTCTTCAACGGATAAGCTTAACAACAGTTATCCGTTGATACCATCAGTTTCTACTTCAACGGATACTCCCTATCCGTTGATGGCCTCTACACACTTAACAGAAACAATTCCAACTGTAGAGGACATGGCAACTGTACAATCACTTTTAGGTTTGAGGGAAGGGAGTGATCTTTTGAGTGAGAGGCTGGGTTGCTCCCAGGCAAAAGGAGAGGTTGAGAGTCACCAAATGCATGCTATTTCTTCCAGCATGGCAAAAGTGAGTGAGAGGAGTGCCACCTTAGAAGATGAAGGTGAGGGTGTGAGGGTGTGTGTGAGCCAGGGGGAGCCCCTAATGCAAGAACAGAGAGAAATTGAGAGAAAGGCAGGTACAGAAGCTATAAGGGTGGATCCGGCCATTGCTAGTGAGTTAATGAAAATGGATGATGCAGATAAGGAAAGACAATTTCAGCAACATTACAAAGCTGTCATTGATAACATTTCCTTGGATGCTGACACTTTTACTCACCCTGTTTCAGCCTATCAATTATTGGCTGCACAGGGCAATGTGGAGGCAGAACATACACTACACATTGTACACACTTCAGAATCTCTTCTCAGAGACAAAGCTGCTGTCAACAGGCTGCCTTCTCAAGCTGGTGAGCCATCTGAAGAATTTGGAGTAAATTCTAATGATGATGACTCTAATTCTTTGAATGAGAGCATGAACTTAGGGGGAGTAGCAGGCCCAAGTTCTGTTCCTGATCTTCCTGCATGGGCATGGGCAAAACCATCAACACCGGGAGAGTTTGGTGTCACTTTGGTCAGACAAGTCATGACAATTTGGCAGGCCCTTCAGGAGACTCAGGATGCTGGTACCAAGGCAATTCTTCAAGCTCATCTGGAATCTCTGCATCTCTTGCAGTTGCAGCATTACCAGCAAAATCTAAGTGTGGATGAGCTCAAGCTGGATATTGCTGACCTGAAATCCTACAATGCTGAGAAATTGGATTCAGTTATACCCTATGGTACTATGCAAGATTTGTTGGGGAGACTGAGGAAAGCATCTGATGCTGACAAGAGGCTGGCCAGACTGGAAGATAGGGTTCAAATCATTGAAGACTCTATGGTCACCATTCTTCAGAATCAACAAACTCAAACAAATCTACTCATGCAGCTGGCACAAGCACAAGGCTTGACCCCTACCCTTGATGATAACAAAAAGAGGGAGAATAAAGGGGAAGGGGAAGGAGAGTCATCTACAACAGTTCAGATTTCTCAAGTGCTAGTTCCTGTCATCACAACTTCTCCAACTATTCAAGTCAAAGGAAAGCTAGATGGAATTGATCTAATCCAGATAGCAGCAGCTGAATTGCAAGTCAAAGAGCAAAGGAAGAAGATTGATGAAAAGATGCAACTAATATTTGGTTCTACAACTTCTCAATCACAATCTGTGAAGCATAGCACAAAAGTGGAATTAATTATTATGGAACTCAAGCCAGTAGGGAGGTATAAGGATGGAGAAACTTCTTCCAAAGATCTGCAACCTATGGTTCTCAAGCCCAACAACAGATCCAATAAGGACTCTATAAAGAATCCTCTAAAAGAGGTGGATTTTCCTCTTCCAAAAGCTGATGAGGACAAGCGTTTAGGTAGAAGTATTGCATATCTCAAAGAGACCATGGATGAGGCTGTAAGGAGAAACATGGCTATTATCTTCAGAGAGGGAAAGAGCATATGTGTGATGCAAGGACATCCCAAATTCTCAATAGCCAAGAGGGAAGAAACCAAAAGGTTGAAGGAAGAAGCCAAACAGCTAAAGGCTGACAAAAGAGCACAAGCAAAGCTTGAAAAATAGCTAAAGTCAAGTCAGGCTGAAGAACAGAAAGAAATTGAAGACAAAGGTGAAGATGAAGCTATGGGGGACATGGTTGGTACTGAGATGGAGGAAAGAAGTAAGGAAGAATGGCAGAAAGGGAAAAGAAAGAAGGTCAATGCAAAGAGAAAGAAGGTAGATAAGACTGAAGAAACCCAATCAATATCCAAACCACTACCCTCTATTCCTGAACCAATTGTACCTGACCCCTTCATGAACATTCATGGTGAAACAATCATTCCCAAGGAGGAACCAATTGATTAGGACACCATCAAATTGCCCACCTTCCTAACCTCTTCTCCACCATCAAAGAAGCAAAAAAGAAGAATCAAATCAACACCCTCTAAAGCCTCAATCAAATTCACACAGAAGCCTAAGCCTAAACCTCAAACCTCTAAAGATGATTATGTTCACATCTGTGACATAAAAGAATTTTCAGACATTGAACTCTATCTGGATGAGCTGGAGGAAGTAAGGGGAATAGCTGCCTACAGACAGCTACCAGAAAGACTAGTGTTCAAATACAAAGGAGCTGGGGAAAGAACATGGCCTCTTCACAGAATTCTGAATGAAGGCTACTCTACCTTGATTAGAGTCTACTCAGCCATACAAAAGGATTCTGGCTTTACCAGGACTGCCAAGACTGAGATTCTCAACAAGATTGCCAACATAAGGAAAACTTGGAGGGAGCCCAATGCTTTGCCTAGAACTTTACTCATTCAAGAAAGAGGAATTACAATTCACAAATCACCTCATTGGTTGATGGAGTTCAGAGACAACAAAGGAGTCAGAAGATTTTTCAGAATTGAAGATCAGCTAAAGATTGCCAGTAATGAAACTCTCAAGGATATGCAATCTAAGTTAGATATCAATGAAGAAGATGAAGCTGAATTCTACAGACAACTTCAACTTCAAATAGAGGAGAATGACAGGAGGCTAGGAAAGAAAACCAAGGATCAAAGGAAAAGAAAGTAATTTGCTCAGGCTAAAGGAGCACCCTTGGAAACAATGTAATTCTTCAATTCCATCTCAGCATATACATTTTTGTAGCACTTTTGAATTTCTGCTTTATTACAGTTTATATATTTGTTAAGTGTTTTGTTATCATCAAGCTAAACCCAAATTTATGCCTACAGTTCTAGTAGACATAAATAGGGGGAGATTGTTAGGAATATGTGTATTAGTTTGATGATAAGTTAAGCAAAACACTTAAGTATAAATCTAGTGTTTGTAGCCTCAACGGATAAGACCATCTTGGCTATCCGTTGAAGGAGTAGCTTTACTTAGCAATAAGTTTAGTATTGTAGCACATTTCACTCTCTGGTTTCAAACTGTAATTCTTAAATGTTGTTAGGAAATAATCAGTCATGTTGACTACTAATGGATGTACAAATAGGAGGGCTAATTGTAAATATTTCATGCCTTGTAATTTTGTATAAGTGAAGAAGTGTCAACGGATATTGAAGACCTTCAACGGATAAGAAACAAAGCTTCAAAGGATGTCACTAATGCTTCAACGGATAATATCCATCAACGGATAAATGCTTCAACGGATAAAGACTTCAACTGATAATGCATCAACGGATAAAGCTTCAACGGATAAAGCCTCAACGGATAAGGCATCAACGGATGAAAGCTTCAACGGATGCTTAGTTCATTAGCAGTTGATAGTGACAATTCACAAGCTGACAGAGGCACATGGGTTGACAGAGACACACTGGAATGTGGAAGCCTCTAGGAGGAATCAAGAAAATGCAGCATTTCCATTCTGATGCAAACAAGGAAGTATTCAAAGATTTACAGATTATCCTAGATTGCATTGGATAGAGAAATGAAGAAGAAACATGTGAAGAATCTTTTCAATTGTATTTTACAGTTTGTCTTCACTTGTAAACTTGGTGATATATAAACCAAGTAGCAGCTAGTAATTAGATATGAATTTTCCTTGAGCTGTTTAGAAATATCAAAAGAGAAAATCATCTAGTTTGTACTAGGAAGCAGCTGTGATTTAATTCTTTGAATCACAGATTTTCTGAAATAACACATCTCTGGTGGAACAACAAATCCACCAGAAAAGTTTTTAAGTTCTTTGTGCTCATTACATTTGTGTTTGAATATATATCTGTCTGCATCAGCTTCAAGCAATTCACACACATTTGATCACTCAAACACTTAGCCTTAGAAACTGCTCAAAACTTGAAAAAGTTTTGAGATTTACATTCAACCCCCTTCTGTAAATCTGATTGTTAGTCCACTGGGAATAACATTTTGTCACTATATTCCCTTATATACTTACATTTTCCTAAATTTTATTCAAAAATTTTATTCCATTCCTAAGTGAACATAACCCAACGCAAGAGTACGGAGACTTTCATTATAGTAATACTAAAATCCAAATCAACAGTAATACCACCCTTTTAAAAAGAATTACAAAAAGTTTTAAATTGGAGGTGGTATGCAAGAAAATTTCTTATATGATTTCAACACCTAGTCGTTTAGAAGTACTAAATTTCTCAGGACAGCAGCAGGGAATGCCATGCATGTGCATTACACAACATCGGACTTTAATAAGAATAGAGACTCGGGGTAACTCTAACGATGAGCAATGAGAAAATAATGTACAAAGTACTTCGTGGAGTGACATTGTGCCCTCAAAAACAGACCTAGAACTTTGTTAAATTCTGGAAACTAAACTAAGCTTCAAGTGTAATCCATTAATGGAGTCACAGATCTATGGACAACAAAGAATGAAATGACAGAGTTGTGTGTTGCTTACTGAAAAAGAAAACGAACTAACTTTCATATTGTCACATTGCATTACATATGAGAACCTGACATTACATTTATACTACTGTACGTTTAACAAACTCTATGCTAGCTGTCAAAATAGGTGGTAGAGGGAATGTTTAATTTGTGCTTATGTCACTGCTGACATAGTACCACCAACAACCTTCCTCTGGCTCTTGGAGTGTCCGGAAGTGTAAGGCACCGTAAGGGAGCTAGGTAGAACTAAAAGATTTTATGAATATGAATCGTCGTGTTGTTTATACCCAGCGCCTTTTTAGTGCACGAATACACTCCTTTCCGAAATAAAGCTCCAAACGAGGCAACACATTCACCGTTCTACATCCAAATTTTATAATAAGAAGTGACCAAAGCTCTTGCTCGGTGGAATATTGCTGTAAACTACAGGGGAGCTATAAAGCTTTTCGCCAAGTTTGTCTAAATTCCTTAAATGACAAATTTAACTTCTATTACTAATCTTCCAACTCCATAGATAAGATTGTACAGTGGCAAATCCAGAATGTAAATCGAGAAGGTGCACTAAAACTCTTCATCTGATATCTTAAAATTTGGAACAAAAGCCGGTAACCAGTGTTTTGAAGATTGCTAGTTCGTTTAATCGGCACGGCGACCTTCCAGAAATTAATCCACTACTCGGGAATTACTTGGAGTACCTATGGATAGGGGTGAGAACGGGTCAGAACCGAACCGAACCGGAACCGAAAAAATCGAGAACCGGAACAGGAATATTTTAAAAACCGAACCGGACCCGTTTATATGTAAAAACTGAACCGGAACCGAACCGTAAAATTCGGTTCGGTTCGGTTCTGAACCGAAAGAACCGAATTTATATTTTTATATCATATTTATTTATTTTGCGTATTATTTTGTATTCTAACTTTTTAAATTTTGACTAGTTTTGATTATGTATTAACGGTAATTTAGTAAAAGAAGATTTTTATTAGCGGCAGATCATTTTGAATTCGATTACTTTCTAATATTTAAGAAGAAAAATATTTATAAAAATATTCAAAACTTCATAAATAGTTAAAGAAACGAGTAAGACAATAAAAATCATATTTTTCTTAAAATTTATTAAAATATTATAAATAAGAAAACATAATACGTAATATATACATATATATATATATATATTTGTATTTATTCATTTATATACGGTTCGGTTCGGTTCTTACGGTTCTAGTATGTTAAGAACCGAACCGAACCAAGAACCGAAATTTCTAAAAAAATAAGAACCAAACCGGACCCGAATTAGTTAAGAACTGAATCATAACCGTAATTTTTGATCGATTAGGTTCGGTTCACGGTTCCGAACATGGAAATGCTGACTTCTACCAATGGAATAAATTATTATACTAGGAGCGTAACAATATTGAATGTAATAATCTTCATATATTATTTAGCAAAAAAAAAAAATAATCTTCATATATTGGTTATTTCTAATCAATGCATTTCTATTAATATTGTAATATATCTAATAATTTATTAAAAACATATGGTTCAAGTAAAATACTAGGTTCCCCAAAATTTTCCCAAATGCTTATGTGTCACGTAATAGATAGCAACCTTTCTAAATATATTATGGGACTCATGTGCATGAATATGCGACGTAATAGATAGTAACCTTTCTAAATATATTATGGGACTCATGTGCATGAATATGCGGATTTTAGATAGTAACCTTTCTAAATATATTATGGGACTCATGTGCATGAATATGCGCTTACAAATCAAAATCCGTCATGTGTTAGTCACATAATTTGGTAAAATATGCAGGGATTAATCTCAATACGAATCAAATCAGCAGAGCATCTTGTAAGGATAAATTAGTTATATTGGGGATTTCATGCGTGTTTGACGACTACAAATAGACCCAAAGGCTAAAAATAAGCACAGCCAAAAGCTTATAAAGGGAAAAGAATCACCGAAAAAGTAAATAGTACTAGATAGAGTGGCAAAAATAACTTTTACTGATAAAATTAATCTAAGAAAATGCAATAACTGTAGACAGGATAATTGAACATCTAAATGAAATTATCACAGTGGCATATTTTACCAAAAAGTAAGAGGGCATATCCTCCAAAATCTGTTGAAACTTGAAACAGGGAAACAAAGATACCCAATGTATAACATATCCTGGAACGTAATACATAAATAAGTATATCAACCCCAAGAATGGCAGTAAAATGTCAGCGTTAACAATTAGACATGCATGTAGCAGCAGTTCTTAACAATGACTATACATCTCAGTCTTCCAAAAACATAAAGCCTGCTAATTGATAGTTAGGCAGATTAAGCCAGCCAAATAATCAAAGTAGGCCGAGAATATTTTATCAGTTAAGCAAAGAAATAATCAGTAGTCTGGACTGTCAAAACAATGCATTAACGAAACACTTGTTTATGGATAGCTTTTTAAACTTTGCGAGTGAATTGTGTTCAACGAGTCTGATACATTAACAAAAGACTAGTCATATCATACAAACAAAATTAATAGGTAGATGGTAGCCTAAAAATCTCACAAGCATACAAATGGTAATAGCTTAAGAACTTGCAGATTCCTTTGCCTCTTCAGCTGCCTCTTCCTCTCGTAACTTTATTAAAGATGGAGGTGGTCTCACAACAATGCTTTTCTTCCATAGCCGATCACGCTTTCTTGACAACCTCTTGTTTATGCCTTCCTCAAGTTCTCTCTCTCTCCTAACAGTGAGCATGCGTGCAACCTGTTCCATATCAATGCAGTGGTAAGAGTAAATTTTTATGTTTTCCATAGTTCAATTTCAAACACTAGAAGGAAAAAACATAGGTGAAACTCAAAGACATAGAAGATGGACATCATATTATTGTGCACTCGCTCCTATCGGAGATGTAACTAGAGAAAGAACTACCCGCATTCTATTTTTTACGGGACAAAGTAGGTTTTGAACAAATAGAGAATGGTAATTAAAATTCAGTCGTCAGTGTAGGCTACTGCTGAGTGTGGAAGAAACAAAAAGACATAGATGTAGAATATATCTATGTAACACAGACACAATAAGAAAATCTATGAGATGGCTAAGTGTGTTATATTCAAAAATTAAATTGCCTATTAACATTGCCTTTCAGTGCCTTGCTTTGATTAAATATAAGCCAGCGAGATAATACTAACGCGATCATACTCTCAACCATTTAACCCAATATATCATGGTTATAGGTATTAACAGCTCTGATGATAACCCTATATTAAAACTTCCAGTAGCATTAACCAGCACATTCTTTGAGGACGTTCTTTGAGGAACATTTACTTTCCTTTTATATTCTGCAATGCAATAGGAACTGAAAGTAAATCAAGCAAGCTTGTACTTGTATTTATATCCAATCCTGGTTACATTCTTACACAATCTGTTACGCTTTAAGCAATCCTTCTCCCTCCATAGTGTTCATTGTCAGAAGATCTAAAATTTATAAAGAGGAAACACAATATGGCCTGATATCCAAAAAGGATAAATGCATTAAAATGTTCGAGAATTCTCAAGTTGGTTATAAATTGTGATGTTTATCAAACGATATGATACTATATGAATTAAAAGTTGCATTCACTCCAAATCTTCTCAATGAGCACAAATTATATACCATAAACTCTAAACATTAGTTTCATCTTTCTTAATCTAGAATATACGGTGTAATAATTTACACTTCATTTTTTCATCTCGTCAATTGGGTTCCGTACACTCCCAATGTACACAAACTTATCATCCCCTACATAACAAGATTGTTCTAAAGGGTCCGAACTCCAAACCCATGACCTAAACATAACCCAAAACGAGTTAACAATCACTAACCCAAAATCTAACCTTAACCAACAGCATACAACCACTTAACAATCGCGCCAATCACAACATTCACCAAAATGCAACATACCACAAGCATTACAAATTACATTATACAAACACGTAAATAAAAGAAACTAAAAAAGGGGTAAAGCTAGTGAAGTGAATAAAAGCATACCCTTTTACGCATACGACGAAAATCACTAGACTTGAACTCATTACGAGCAGAGCGCTGAAGACGAAGCATAAAAAGCTCTCCTTTAAGATCAACCACTTGTTCTTGAATCTCTTCAGTACTCAAAGCTCTAATCTCCTTCAACTCCTCTTCTTTTTTAGACATTTTCACTGGAGAAATTTGAACACCACGAGTGCATTGAATGCGAGGAGGGCAAACATGGGCAATTTTAATTCCATGAAAAGATGATGAATTTGAAATTAGGGTTTTGGGAAAGGGGGAAAAGCTAGCAGGTGCCATGGAGAAACTGCTCAACATTTTTCTTTGTGTAAATGGGTTCCTAATTGGATAAGGGGAGGATTGAGGAATGAGGAGGTTGCTCCATGTGACTACATCTCATCTTTCTTTTATATTATTTTCCTTCATATACGATGCAATTTAATATTAGAAAATGGAATTAAGAATGTGGTGTTATAAATTCGGTTTGACTTCTAGTACTTAAAGTCAAACTCTTATTTTACTTTTTTTAATTTTTAATTTTTATCTTAAAATTGTCCCATAAAAGATCAAATGTATAATTATATATGTTGGGTAGCACTCCATGGAGTACTTGTAGAGAATCGTGAAAAACCATTATTTAAAAAATATAAAATATATAATTTATTTTATTTTTCATCATATATAGTTAAAAAATTTAATTATCAAGTTAAAAATCGAAGTTACACAATTTTTTATTTAAAAAATCATTGAAAAAGTTTAAATTGGTTCTATAGCAGAATCACAGTAGAATCACACTTATTAAAAATTATTCCACTATAGAATCAAATTTAAAATCAAGTAATTTTATCAAATTTTAATTGTTAAATTTTTTATTATATTTATATTCTAGATTAGCATCGAATTTTATATTTTTTAAAATAAAAATTTACACTTTATGATGAGATTCTATGATAAAAATAATGGTTATTCACGATTCTTCATATAAGATGTTTTTTCACGGAGTAAAGGCCTATGTTATGGCATTTTATAAAATATTAGTAGTTATTAGAATGAACAGTGATTAAATATTAGATTTATTTTTGATTATTTTGTCCAAAGTTATCGAATAAATATATATTTGTACTCATATTACTATTGTATAAATTTGTTAGGCAGGACAGGAAGTTATTTATCATGTGAGTTGTATTTGCTATGACAATTACAATAGCTGGAAAATACAAATTTTTGTTTGGTTGTTAAATGGGTGCAAGTTACATGGGATAACTTCTTATATTTCATGAAAATTCGAAATTATGTTCAAGTTTATGGGTATTTTTATGTTAATCAAATGATCTCTTACTTAAATACATTTCATTGTACATACGACATGTGTCATGTTTTTATTAAATTTTTTAATATCATTTCAGGTGAGATTTCTAATATAACCTCAAAAAATTTATTCTAATTATATTATTAAAATAATATTATCATTCAATATAAAATTGTCTATATATTTGGAGACTGAAATTTGAATAAAATTAATTTATTGTATGAGAATAAATAAATAAATAAATATAAATTTAATTAGTTGTTGTGCAAGACATACTTTAATATAACAAGACTAAGTTATATTGACAATCTTAAGATTAAGTTAACTTGCAATTCTTATGTAATCTTCTTTGAGTCTGTAAGAATATTCCAAAAAATGAAGCCTGGTCATATCTTAGAATGAAGATATATAGCTTAGTGAAAAATAATGTTGTAGATTGAAAAAATTTCAAAACTAAATGTTGAGAACTCACATATCAAGAAATATCAATAAATATATTGAGAACTGCTCAAACTTATCGAGAAGTCAATTGACCCGTAGAGAAGTCAATTCACTAATAGAGAAGTCAATTTGTCTATTAAAAAATCATGTACATGTAGAGAAGTGGAGATATCGACAAGTCAAAACGCATGTAGGGATATGGAGATGTCGACAAGTCAAAACGCATGTAGAGATATGGAGATGTCGACAGTCAAATACATGTAGAGAAGCGAAGATATCGACAAACCAAAATACATGTAGAGAAGTGAAGATATCGACAAGTCTTTTTGCACTTAGAAGATCTCGATAACAGCTTCAATTACAGAATGCATCTACCATGAAGATTTCAGATTACCAGACAACAAACCATGTTATCAATAAAATGAAAAGTCTGCAAATGCAGATTGAAGATTGCAAGATCAAGGGTCAAGATGAACTAGATAAAGGAGTGTAGCAGACCTGAAAGATTGTATGCAGATATGCAGTACTTGAAATAGAAATAGACTGTAAAGTATAATGTAACGTAATATGTAACCGAGGAAAATATAACTCAATATGAAAGATAAACAAATAAATAATATTAACTGTGAAGCACATGAACCTTGAAGATGAAGACTGGATAAATACAAAGAATTAAAAAAATAGAATTAATGTTCTAAGCCCATAACCAGGTCATGGAAAGAAGTTCATTAATATGTTCAAGCCTCCGTGAAGAATAAAATATCAAAGAACTTCCCGTATCAGTGAAATATATTAATTTGAAGTATTGAAGATCAGGGGTTCAATGATTGATCAATGAATAACCAACAAAGTTGTATCAGCTAAGAATTGTAAATGGGATTGAATTATATCAATTTAGTGTTAGTTGTTTGTGAAACAGACCAGTGCATCAAGTATCATCACATCAGAAATGAATTAATTTGATCATGCAGAAGATTAGAAGGTGATACAATTTACAGGGGTTCAAGAGATAGAAAAATTGTTTAAGTCGGGATTTATTATAAGGGAAATCTTTCCCTAGTACTCGCAAGTATGAATATCTGCTAAGGCAAGAAACTCCCCTTGTGATCGCAACTAAGGAAAAATTGGTTAAGGCAATCACTTGCTTTGTACTCACAAGTAAGAATAATTTCTAAGGAAACTGTGCTCTCTTTTATGCGCAACTCAGTAACTTGGTCTAAAGAAATGTAAATGCCTTGTATGCACAACTTAGAGTTATCTAAAGCTAAGTCCCTCCTTGTACTCGCCACTAAGGAAATGAAAAACAAGGATTCTGTGTTCCCTGTATGCGCAAGTAAGAAGAAATCAAAGGAACTAATTCCCCCTCTTGTCGCCAGTTAAATGTTGGTGAATTCATTAATGTAGAAACAAATGTTTTGATTGCTGGGCTGAAATTAAGTCACATGTCCAAACATTTGATTAGTCTACACAAATAGAAGCAGAATGAAATTATTCATTCAGTTATCTTCTGTTAGTCCCTTAACAATGTAGCAAGAATTACAGAAGGGGGGTTGAATGGAATTCTTGAACCTTTTTCTTGAAATAAAAATGTTCAACTCGATTATAGATATATTTGTTTTGATTAGCACAATGCGGAATGTAAACTTGAATGAATCAAAACATAAGTAATTAAAAACAAGAATCTTTAAAAACTTTCTGATGGATTTAAATAATTTTACCAGAGATATATATAATATATCGAGAGGACTCTGTGTGCAGAAATGCCCACAGCTGCTTACAAATGGAACTGCTGAGAATACAGGAAATGCTAAAGATTATGCTTACAAAGATTTCTCTGTTGTTGAGTTTTCTCAATTATCTCAGTTATATTTCTATTTTCTACTCTCTTGGTTTATATAATACCAAGATTACAAAGTCAAAAAGACTGAACAAATATAAAATCTAACAGTCTTAATCTTTGCTGCTTTTCGTCCTCTATTACCCAGTTTATGGGCTTCCATAATGTGTTTGTATCCAACTCGACGGTTGTGTGTCAGCTTTCACTGTTCAACTGATGTTTGAATTCTTGATATGATCATCCGTCGACTTTTAGATCATCCGTCGATGACTTAATTGATCATCCGTCGACTGCTATGTTAAACATCCGTTGATAGTCATTTGATCATCCGTCGAAGGCTTTGTTAATCATCCGTCGGTAGCTATTTTGGCACTTGACTTCATTTCACTTATACAGAATTACAAGACATTACTTATGTACAGTTAATCAACCTATTCTGCATATCTAGTTAAAGTCAACATGACTTATATGCTACTACAGATTCTATACAAAGGTGCATACATCACTGTGCTACAAACTTATTATTACATAAGCTACTCACTCGATGGATAATAAGTTAATCATCCGTCGGGACTATAATGAGTTATCCATCGGGACTAAAATTCTTATCCATCAAGTGCTACATTATTTCACTAAGTAAAATCTACTTAGATGTTTTGTTTAAGTGATCATCAAGTACACGACATATTCACAACAATCTCCCCCAATTTATGTCTACTGGAATTGTAGCCATAAATTCAGATATACTTGATGATAACAAAACATCCTAAACATATATCTTTAAAGATAAATAGATAAAACTGAAAGTGCTTCAATTAAACAAAATGTACAAGGTTTGGCTCACAGTCAGTTCAAGATGCTCCTCTAGCCTGAGCAGATTTTTCTAGTTTCTTGAAGGTCTGGATCTTCTTCCAAGCTTTCTATTGTTTTCTTTAATTTGATTCTGGAGCTGCCTGTGGAATTCTAGTTCATCAGATTCTGAGAGATCTAGCATTTCTTGCATCTCCAAGAGAGTCTCATTGCTAGAGATACTCAATTGGTCTTCTAGTCTGAAGAATCTTCTCACACCCTTGTCATCCATGAATTCCATCAGCCAGTAGGGCCTTAGATGCACTCTTCTCCCTGTGTATGGGATGATTAGAGTCTTTGGGAGTGCATCTTTAGCTCTAACACTCCTCAGCTCTTCAATCTTCTTTAATACTAGTCTTCTTGCAGTTACATTGAACCCAAAGTTTTTCTTGAAGGATGAATAGACTTTGATCAACATAGCTTGGCTTTCTTGAAGTATCCTGTGAAGAGGCCACTGCATCTCCCTTCCTCCTTTGTACTTGAACACCAACCTTTCAGGTAGGTTTCTGTATGCATCAATTGCCCTTACTTTATCCAGTTCATCCAGATAAAGGTTTAGATCTGAGAATTCTTTGATGTCACACAAGTACAAGTAGTCTCCCCTGTTGACCTTGGGTTGAGCTTTGACTACTGACTTGGATTTGAGAGGTGACAGCTTCCCTTTCTTGACTGCCCTTGATTTTGTCCTTCTTGGCTTAGTAAGAATTGGCAAGTTGAAGTCAGGAATTGGTAATTTATCCCACTCTATTGGCTCATCCTTTGGCACAATAGGCTCTCCATGTATGTTCCTGTAGGGGTCCACCACCCTTATGTCTTCAAATACCACAGAGGGCTTTGATGCTTGAGTTTTAGCTGGTGTGGATTCCTTAGGAAATTGATCTTCCAATTCCTTGTCAACAACATCCAGTTTCCTTTTTGTTCTTCTAGCCAATTCCTTCTTTCTTGGGGATTTGTTCTATTCTTCTATCTTCTTCTTTGATTCAGCAGCTTCAGATGGTTGAGAGGGAATTTGTTGAGAAGAGTTTACAGCCTGTAGCTTGGCCAAGATGACAATCTGCTCTTTCTTTTGTTTAGATTTCTTAGCATCTAGAGCAGCTTGCCTCTTTTCCTTCTTTAATCTTGCTTTCTCTTCTTTCTTTGCTTGAGCAAATTGTGGATGTCCAGCTACCACACATATTTCCTTTCCATTTCTGAATATCTTAGCAATTCTCCTTTTTGAGGCTGAATCAGCTGGATCTTTATAGAAGACAATGGATCTTGACACAAGCTTCTTTTCATCAGGCTTGGGTGTCTCATACACAGTGTCCAAGTGATTCTTCAAAGATGACTTTGGATAATTTGCCCTTGGTTTGAGAATTATTTCAGCCTTTTGTGATTTGATGCAGGAAGATTGTCCTTTCTCCAGATAGTTCATGCTCATCTCATTCACACTGATTGGCTTGACATGAGAGTGATGGATGGCTGACTTAACTGGTTCCTTGACTAGTTCAAATTTTTTCTGTATCTCCTCATCAATCTTATCCCAGTTGATCAAACTCAACTTTCCTTTTTCAGCAACTTTCAAATTTGCTGTTGTTGCTTCAATTAGATCTATGCCATCTGCAACTGGTGGCTTGGAGATAGTAATTGAAGGTACAATTACGTTGCTGATTTGTACTTGAAGTTTCTCCCCCTCTGTTGGTCCTTTCTCCCCCTTACTTGATTTTCTCTCCCCCTTTTTGTTATCATCAACTTGAGGAGTTAGGTCTTGTGCTTTAGCCAGTTGCATGAGAAGATTTGTCTGAGTCTGTTGATTTTGAAGAAGAATAGCCATTGAATCTTCAATAACTTGAACTCTGTTTTCCAGTTTGGCTAGCTTCTTTTCAGAGTCTGATTCTCTCCTCAATCTTAGTAGTAGATCTTGCATGGTACCATATGACATTACTGAATCCAGCTTCTCAGAGTTATAGGTCTTCAAGTCAGCTATATCTCTTTTCAATTCATCCACACTGAGATTCTATCTTAAGTGCTGGATCTTCATTAGATGTAGAGAGTCTAGGTGAGCTTGAAGAACAGCCGTGGTACCAGCATCTGAAGTTTCCTGAAGGGCCTGTTGAATAGCTATTACTTGTTTGACCAAAGACACCTCAAATTGTCCTGGTGTAGATTCCTTTGCCCATGCCCATTCAGGTAAACTTAAAGCAGAACTTGGGCCTTCAGCTCCCCCTAAGTTCATGCTGCCATCCAAAGAACCAGAGTCATCATCATTAGAATTTACTACAAATTCTTCAGATGGCTCTCCAGCTTGAGAAGGCATCCTGTTAACAGCAGCTTTATCTCTTTGAAGAGATTCTGTGGTGTGAACTAAATTCAAAGTCTGCTCTGCCTCCACATTTCCCTGAGCAGCCAACAATTGATAGGCTAGAACAGGGTGAGTAAAAGTGTCAGTATCCAAGGAAATGTTATCAATTACAGCTTTGTAATGTTGCTGAAATTGTCTTTCCTTTTCAGCATCATCCACAATCATTGACTCACTAGCAATGGCTGGATCCATTCTTATTTCTCATGTACCTGCCTTTTTCTCATAGTCTCTCTTTTGTTGCATCAGGGTCTCACCCTGGCTCCCCACCCTCACACCCTCACCTTCACCTACTAAGGTGGGACTCCTCTCACTCAATTTTGCCAATCCTGAAGAAATGGATTGCTGAGATTCACTCTTTTCCTCTCCTTTTGCCTGGGAGCAACCCAGCCTCTCACTCAATGCACTCTCCTCTCTCAGTCCTAAGAGTGATTGTATTACCACTAAATCTTCTGCACTTGAAATTATTGAAGTTTGAAGTTGTGCAGAGACACTCGACGGATAAGTGATATCCGTCGGGTGAGTGGTAAAGCTATCCGACGGATAACTGTTGTTAAGCTTATCCGTCAGGATACAATCACTACTCGACGGATGAGCAATATCCATCGAGAGAGTAGAAATGAATGAGGTGGGAAGAGAAACTATTGTTGACTCTGTGTTGATTGAAGTTATTTGAGGCACAGATGTCATAATAGAATCTGAAAGAATTGGCAAGTGAGCCAACAAATCATCTAAAAGATGATGCTCACTTGCACTAGATTTTGGCTTCCCCAACAGAGTTAAAGAAGGGGAATCAGGAATTGAAGTGTTTATCATGTCCACTTCTAGTGAGTTAGTTGGTGAGTATGGTGTTTCAGTGGCTTCTATAATGAGAGATTTTGGCTGTGACTCCACATTTATTGGAGCCACATCAATCTGAATTTGAGAAGGTGCAGGGACTGTGTCTTTAGCACCAGTTTGTACTGTGTGTGTGCCCTGTGCATCCCCGGTTGTTTTGGATTTCTTCTTTCTAGTGTAAGTTTGGGGTGAGCTTGTGTCCCTAACCCTTTTGGCCTGTGCTCATGGATGAGGGCTTTGTTCAATAGCCACATCCTTTTGGGAGGATGTAGGATGTAGCTAGAAGTGAGCTTTTGTCCTTTTTAAGCACTGCAATTTGTTGGGAAACTGCAGTGTGGCTAGGCTGAGATTCACTCAACTCTCCAACCATATCTTTGGGGTTTCTTTGATGTTCACCCCTTCCCTCACCTATTTGACCCTCCTTCACACTCCCCTCTTTGGCTTTGGTAGATTTTTCAACTGGTACCTTTTGAGAGATACCAAAGGGGGTTTTCTTTGATTTGGATTTGGAAATTACAGTTGATTTGGCAGCTTTGGTAGGCAACTATTTGGTCATTGTCACAGTTGCCATAGCTATGCCTGAAGTCAAAGAAATAGAGGAGATTGGAATAGTTGAGGGTATGGATGAACTTACCTCACTTACCTGAGGTGTCACCATTACAGGGAAATAGAACATTGGCACATCCCTATGGTGGTTGGTTCTGTTCAAGTCTGCAATGATTATTCTCTCTTGAACCCAACAAGCTAATTTGTTGTTTGGGTTCTCAAGTGCAATTTCTTGACAAAGATGGTTAGCCAATAGCATAAAAAATCTAGCATAATATATGTTCTTTCCCCTTTTGGCTAACTCACCTAGTTTAAAACCTAACTCATATATGACAAGGTCACTGAAATTGTAAAATTTGTCTGTAACTAGCATGTATAGCATGTTAAGCATGGAAATGTTCACAGAATCAAAATTACTGATTTTTCCAGAGAAAACTTTAGTTACAACATCACACATAAAACTCTATTCCTTCCTAAGACCTAATCTCCTAATATCACTTAGCTTATTAGTAGGAAGTGCATAATACATGGAATTAAGCATATTGATCAAATCAGTATCAGTGTGTGGTGAAGTTACATTATCATTAGGAATCTTGAAACATGCTTTTATCACATCACTATTGATACAAAATTCATTACCTTTGATGGTCAGAGTGATGGTTTTGTCAGTAGAGTTGTAAATTGCAGAGGTCCACATCTCTTTTACAACTTCACAAAATATTGTGGGTGATTCAAGCATGGCAAAACTTAACTTACAGTTCTTCACGAAGTCCATCATCTTGTGATAGTGTTCTGATTGCTGAATGCCCTTGTTGACCAAAGCAGTGAAGTTGTTCTTCTCATAAATGAACCCAGTCTGAGATATAATCTTTACTACAGGTGCCATTGTTAGAGAAGGAAAGCTTGAAGAGAAAGAGGATTTTTGCTTGAGAGAGAATGAAATAAACACAGTTGAATTTGAGAATGATAAAAGAAAATGATTAGAATGAAATAAGCTTTTATACTTTGCTAAAAAACAACGGATAAAAATAATAAAGAGAAGTAAATTACCCAATAGAAATTGCCTAAATTAGCCATTTTAAAAATAAACTGTAAAAATTCCACTCATTATCCGTCGTGTAATGCTTACAAACTATAAGTATACTCGATGGATAATTTTCAGGGAATTAATGGTTAAGATTTAGACACTTCGACGGATGAGGATAAACTGTTATCCGTCGAGTATTAAAAGATTTCAGAAAAATAATTGATTTTTATTTGCACATTGTATATTGACGGATGACTCAACTCGATGGATAATGGTCATCCGTCGAGATGAAAATTTTGACTTAGCTAAAATTTCATCCAAGACTAAAAAATCAGTTAAATTTCTGGCTACTTTTCAACTTGCAAGATAACTCAGATAGATTCAAGTGTAATTAAGCATACCTAACTCACTTACCAACCTAGAAAAGGTGGATTCATCCAGTGGCTTGGTAAAAATATCTGCAAGTTGCTTCTCACTTGGAACAAAATGTAACTCTACAGTACCATTCATTACATGTTCCCTTATGAAATGGTACTTGATGTCTATATGCTTTGTCCTTGAATGTTGCACTGGATTTTCAGTGATGGCAATTGCACTTGTGTTATCACAGAAAATAGGAATCCTCTCAACTTGCAGACCATAGTCTAGCAATTGATTTTTCATCCATAAAATCTGTGCACAGTAACTGCCAGCAGCAATATATTCAGCTTCACCTGTAGAAGTAGAAACTGGATTTTGCTTTTTACTGAACCAGGACACAAGCTTGTTTCCTAGAAATTGACAAGTTCCTGTTGTGCTTTTTCTGTCAATTCTGCAACCTGCATAGTCTGCATCTGAATAACCAGTTAGATCAAAACCAGAATCTCTAGGATACCAAATGCCATGTTTTGGTGTTCCCTTGAGATATCTGAAAATTCTCTTAATAGCTATTAAGTGAGACTCTCTAGGATCAGCCTGAAATCTAGCACATAAACATGAAGCAAACATTATATCTGGCCTACTAGCTGTTAAGTACAGAAGTGAGCCAACCATGCCTCTATAGCTTGAAATATCCACAGACCTTTCAGTAGTGTTTAGTTCAAGATTAGTTACAGTGGCCATGGGAGTTTTTGCAGATGTGCAATCCATTAGATCAAACTTCTTTAAAAGATCAAAAATATATTTAGTTTGACTAATGAATATTCCATCACTAACTTGCTTAACTTGTAAACCAAGAAAGTAAGTTAGTTCTCCCATCATACTCATTTCATACTTACTTTGCATCAGTTTGGCAAACTTTTTACAAAGTTTCTCATCTGTAGAGCCAAAGATAATATCATCTATATAAATTTGAACAAGTATGCTAGAGCCATTAACATTTCTAAAAAATAAAGTTTTATCTACAGTACCTCTTGTGAAGTGATTTTCCAAAAGGAACTTTGATAAAGTGTCATACCAAGCTCTAGGTGCTTGCTTCAGTCCATAAAGTGCTTTCAGTAGATAATAGACATACTCTGGAAAATTTGGATCTTCAAAGCCAGGAGGTTGACTAACATACACTTCTTCCTCCAAATCTCCATTCAGAAAGGCACTTTTGACATCCATTTGATAGACCTTGAAATTGGCATGGGCTGCATAGGCTAAGAAGATTCTAATGGCTTCAAGTCTTGCAACAGGAGCAAATGTTTCATCAAAATCTATTCCTTCTTGCTGGCAATAGCCTTTAGTAACCAATCTGGCTTTGTTCCTTACTACTATGCCATTTTCATCCATCTTGTTTCTGAATACCCATTTGGTGTCTATTGGATTCTTTCCTTTAGGCTTGGGTACTAGCTTCCAAACTTTATTCCTTTCAAATTGGTTTAGCTCCTCCTGCATAGCTAAAATCCAATCAGGATCTAACAAGGCTTCTTCTACCTTCTTTGGTTCTTCCTTTGACAGAAAGCTGCTGTATAGACATTCTTCTTGAGTTGCTCTCCTGGTTTGAACTCTAGAAGAAACATCACCAATAATCAGTTCAAAGGGGTGATCTTTTGTCCATTTCCTTGGTTGAGGTAGATTAGCTCTAGATGAAGAGACCTCAATGTTGTCTTGATGTGTGATTGAGTTTTGATTGCTAGAAACTCCCCCTGAGTTTGTGGATCTTTGATTTGAGATAGGGGTACTTTCTATAGGTGACCTTCCTTGATTTCCTGCTCCTTTAGATAACCCGACGGATTGTGAATTTTGAGTACCGATGGATGAGGCAGGTTGTCTTCCGACGGATAACACAGATTGCCTTCCGACGGATGAAGCATTATGTAACTCGACGGATGTTGAGTTATGTGCTTCATTGGTGGTAGATTTGTCTACATTATCCTTAGACACTGTTTCTTGATCACTCTCATCATCACTTTCATCACTGACCATCTCAACATTGTTGAATTTGAGGTTCTCATGGTAATCTCCATCTTTTAGTCCTTCAATCTTTTTATCATCAAAAACAACATGTATAGATTCAACAACAATGTTGGTTCTTAGATTGTAGACTCTATATGCTTTACCAACAGCATATCCAACAAAAATTCCTTCATCTGCTTTGGCATCAAACTTCCCATTTTGATCAGTTTGATTTCTCAGAATATAGCATTTACAGCCAAAGACATGAAGAAAGTTTAGAGTTGGCTTCTTGTTCTTGAACAATTGATAAGGTGTCATGCATCTTGCTTGATTAATCAGAGAGATATTTTGAGTGTAGCATGCAGTGTTTACAGCTTCAGCCCAGAAATAAGTTGGTAATTTTGATTCTTCAAGCATTGTCCTTGCAGCTTCAATAAGAGATCTGTTCTTTCTTTCCACTACTCCATTCTGTTGTGGAGTCCTTGCTGCTGAAAGCTCATGCAAGATCCCATTTTCCTCACAAAATGCTCTAATGACATAGTTTTTGAACTCAGTTCCATTGTCACTCCTGATTCTCCTAACTTTGAAATCAGGATGATTGTTAACTTGCCTTATGTGATTGATGATGATTTCACTAGCCTCATCTTTAGACTTTAGGAAATATGTCCAAGAGAACTTTAAAAAATCATCTACAATTACTAGACAAAATCTTTTCTTTGAAATTGACAATACATTGACTGGTCCAAATAAATCCATGTGAAGGAATTGCAGAGGCTCTTCAATTGCTGAATCAAGTTTCTTCCTGAATGATGCTTTGATCTGCTTCCCTTTTTGGCAGGCATCACACAGTCCATCCTTTGTAAACTCCATTAGAGGAATGCCTCTAACTAGCTCTTTCTTTACCAGCTCATTCATGGTCTTGAAGTTTAAATGGGATAGCTTCTTGTGCCATAGCCAACTTTCATCTTGACTTGCTTTACTGAGAAGACAAGTTACAGATTCTACTTTAGTTGAGTTGAAGTCAGCTAGATACACATTTCCTCTTCTCACACCAGTGAGAACCACTTTGTTGTTTTGATTATTAGTCACAACACAGGCTTCTTTGTTGAAGGTTACTGAGTTGCCTTTGTCACAAAGCTGGCTGATACTCAACAGATTGTGTTTGAGACCATTCACTAAGGCAACCTCTTCAATGATGACATTGTCCTTTGAAATCAAGCCATATCCCACAGTATATCCTTTGTTGTCATCTCCAAAAGTAATACTTGGGCCAGCTCTCTCCTTAAACTTTGTGAGCAGGGTAGAATCACCAGGCATGTGTCTTGAACAACCACTATCCAAGTACCAAAGATTCCTTCTGTTTCCCTGCACACATCAAAATCAAATCAAGTTGATTTTGGTACCCAAGTTTCCTTGGGTCCTGCCTTGTTAGCTTTCTTCTTCTGTTTCTTAGGTCTTAACTCATTTGACTTCAGAATTTCAGATTCTTCCTTAGTCAATTGGGTTGTACCTTTGAAACCACTAAATGCAATAGAATTATCATGCATGTTATGGTTAACAGGAAATGGCATGCTTGGTGCAAAAATGTTATTCCAGTAAGACATGCTAAATAGCATTTGAGGCATATTGTATGCAGCATAATATGGATTAGGTGCAAATGGCATATTAGCAAACTGTGCATTCATGTTCTGTGTAGGCATAGCATTAACGGGCATGGGAGGCATGGCATTCATGTTAGGAAAATGAGGCTGAACATACATGGGAGTAGGCATGGCAGATTTGCAATTAACAGACAAATGATTTACACTACCACACTTGACACAGATCTTTCTAGGAGCATATTTATCAGGTGTGTAGTTATTGTGTTTGTTAATCCCTACTTTACCATTCCTATTGTTTTTCTTTTTAGTCTTTGTTTTTACCTCTATTTTCTCAAGTCTGTCACTTAACTGTTTGACAGTCATGTGACCAACATTAGCCTTTTTCCCTTTCTTAGCTTGACTTGACTCTCCTGAAACAAAATTCTTGGAAACAGACCCATACTTATCATTTAGCTTTATTAATTTGGCTTTGCTAATGGGTTTGCTTACAACCGACGGATGAGGATTTTTATCATTCAACGGATAACACTTTTCGTTATCCGACGGATAGTCCTCATCATCCGTCGAGTCTACATCTGTCAGCAACCCATCTACCAAAATAGGTTCTAGTTTCTCCATATTCTTTTTCCAGGCTTCGTCACAAAAGGACTCAATTCCTTGAACCTTGGTGATTTGAGCATGAACATCTCTGGATGTTTTCCATGCTTTAATCACCTCTTGTTCACGATCGAGCTGCTTCTTTAAAATTTCTTCCTTTTTCAAGGACTCAGTTAATTCCTCCTTGGCAATCCTACACTCAATTTTTAGTTTCTCAAACTCAACAAACTGAGACTCAAGCACATTATTCCTCTCACTTAAAAACAAGTTGTTTTCTTTGATTTTAGCATTTTGTTTAGTGAGAGACTTAAGTGTAACACGTAAATGATACAATTCTGTAGACATGTCATTTATTGCATCATTACACTCAGCTTTAGATAAATGTGCGAGGTTTGTAGTGATTACCTGATTGCTTGAGGAACTTGTCTCTGTTTCATCAGACTTGGCCATAAGGGCTAGATTGACATAGCTGACATCTTCATCTTCATCTAAACCATCAGCTGCCCAGTCATTCTCTTGTGTAATAAAAGCCCTTTCCTTTTGTTTGAGTAGATCAAAGTATTTTTGCTTGTAATCTACAGACTCAAACCTTTTCTTACTGGAATCTGACTTTCTACACTCATTTGCAAAATGCCCTGCCAAGCCACATTTGAAACATTTGAATTTTGACTTATCCACCATGTTTCTATTTGGCTTGGCTGCTCCAAAGTTCTTTTTGAACTTGAGCTTGGCAAATCTTCTTGAAAGGAATGCTAGGTGCTCATCAATGTCCTCCATGTCATCTTGGCTCAATGATTCTTCACTTTCTGCAGCTAGCCCCTTACCCTTGCTTTCACAGACCTTTGAAGTTGATTCCACAGCTTCCATCTTTACTTCTTTTTCCTTTTCCAGATCAGCAACTAGTGCAATGGATCCTCCTTTCTTCTTTCCTCTCTCCATTCTTTCATCCTGCTCTATCTCAAGCTCATAGGTTTTCAGAATGCCATACAGTCTCTCTAAAGTAAACTCCTTATAATCTTGTGAGTTTCTCAATGAGACTGTCATTGGTTTCCATTCCTTTGGAAGAGATCTGAGAAATTTCAGATTGGAGTCTTTAGTCTGATAGACTCTTCCATACAACTTAAGAGCATTTAGTAGTTTTTGGAATCTACTAAAAATGTCAGTGAGTGACTCACTTTCTTCATTATGAAAATGCTCATATTGCTGAATCAGGAGCTGCATTTTATTTTCTCTTACTTGCTCAGTACCATCACAGATTATCTGTATTGTGTCCCAAACTTCCTTGGCAGTCTTGCAGTTGATGATGTTATCAAACATGTCTGCATCAACACCATTGAATAGAATGTTCATGGCCTTTTTATCTTTCCTAACTTGTTCAATGTCAAGATCAGACCATTCATGCCTTGGCTTTGGAACAGATGGCTCATTTCCTGTTACAGCTATCATTGGAACATGAGGGCCTCTTTCTATGCAGTCCACATAGGCCTCATCTTGAGATAGCATATGAAGATGCATCTTTACCTTCCAATAATGGTAATTATCTTTATCAAGAAAAAGAATCTTGACTCCAACATCTTTCTTGTTCATCTTGCTGAATTGTTTTGATCTTTAAACTCTTTATAGTTTAAGAGCTTGCTCTGATACCAATTGTTAGTCCCTTAACAATGTAGCAAGAATTACAGAAGGGGGGTTGAATGGAATTCTTGAACCTTTTTCTTGAAATAAAAATGTTCAACTCGATTATAGATATATTTGTTTTGATTAGCACAATGCGGAATGTAAACTTGAATGAATCAAAACATAAGTAATTAAAAACAAGAGTCTTTAAAAACTTTCTGATGGATTTAAACAATTCCACCAGAGATATATATAATATATCGAGAGGACTCTGTGTGCAGAAATGCCCACAGCTGCTTACAAATGGAACTGCTGAGAATACAGGAAATGCTAAAGATTATGCTTACAAAGATTTCTCTGTTGTTGAGTTTTCTCAGTTATCTCAGTTATATTTCTATTTGCTACTCTCTTGGTTTATATAATACCAAGATTACAAAGTCAAAAAGACTGAACAAATATAAAATCTAACAGTCTTAATCTTTGCTGCTTTTCGTCCTCTATTACCTAGTTAATGGGCTTCCACAATGTGTTTGTATCCAACTCGACGGCTATGTGTCAGCTTTCACTGTTCAACTGATGTTTGAATTCTTGATATGATCATCTGTCGACTTTCAGATCATCCGTCGATGACTTAATTGATCATCCGTCGACTGCTATGTTAAACATCCGTTGATAGTCATTTGATCATCCGTCGAAGGCTTTGTTAATCATCCGTCGGTAGTTATTTTGGCACTTGACTTCATTTCACTTGTACAAAATTACAAGACATTTCTTATGTACAGTTAATCAACCTATTCTGCATATCTAGTTAAAGTCAACATGACTTATATGCTACTACAGATTCTATACAAAGGTGCATACATCACTGTTCTACAAACTTATTATTACATAAGCTACTCACTCGATGGATAATAAGTTTATCATCCGTCGGGACTATAATGAGTTATCCGTCGGGACTAAAATTCTTATTCGTCGAGTGCTACATTATTTCACTAAGTAAAATCTACTTATATGTTTTATTTAAGTGATCATCAAGTACACGACATATTCACAACATCTTCCTCAGCTCCCAACTGTATTTTACGAAGCTCCATTGAAGACCATTTATTAGCTTGTAAACATATTGTTATGCTATTGAATTTATTGTAGCTAATCATTTGATTAATTAGATAGCAACCTCAATGTTTATATTAATAAAATAATATATTCCTCGAAATTTTTTGTGTCTATTTTGATTCCGTAAATTGAATGAAGAACTTGAAATGAATCAAAAAAGATTATAGGTATCGTATTCAACCCCCCTTCTACGATACTTTGGGACTAACAATTGGTATCAGAGCTTGTTGATTGACATACTAATCAAGATTCATAGAAATAAACAAGTTCTTGAGTTTTTTAATTTTTAAAAATTCTCAATCTTGAAATTTTTGAATCTTAAATAATCTTTATTCCGCCATGGTGATGAACAACCAAATAGTTGAATGTATTAAGGTTCCCCCATTTGATCGAGAAAATTATAACCTATGAAAGAAAAAGATGATGTTGTTTATCAAAGCTTCGAATTTCGAATCCATTATATATTGGGAGATTACTGAATGGTCCTTATGTTCCGATGAAAGTGGTTGTTGAATCGACCACCACTACCGGTGCTAGAATTCCTTCTACATCCACTCCCATGGATCTGTCAAAATACACGGATACTGAAAGGGAGCTGATAAATCTGGACACAAGCCTTTAACTCATAATAGTGGAATCGACTGATAAAGGTATGATTCATCAATTCTTATGAGGTAATAGTGCAAAGTAAATGTGAAAAACTATTGAGTTGTTAATGGAAGGTACTACTGAAGTCAAAGAAAACAGAATGGATATTCTGACAACTCAATATGAACTGTTTAAACTACAACCCGAAGAAACATTGCCTTCTCTCTTTGAAAGATATGCAAGTCTGTTGAGTGAATTAAAGTTACAAGGGAAACTTTATCCCATCAACATTTGGAACAGAAGGACACATCCATCAAAGAATGGGTTGATTTCATCACTATGCCCCTAGATGCGATTTATGGGAAATTGAGACCTCATGAACTGGAACAAGAGAAGAGGGCTATAATTTATGGCCCTGGCTCTTCTAACAGCAAGAGTACGACATTTGGAAAAACCACTGCACTTGTTGCTCAGAAACCTGAAATTTTAGAAGTCAAGGTTACACCCTCCTCAACAATCAAAGAAATTGTCGTAGCTGAAATTGCTCAAGGTGATCCAGAAGATGAAAATGAGTTCTGTTTTCAAGAAGAATTTGAAGAGTTGGAGGACAAATCAATGACATACATGGCTTCAAAATTCAGTCATGTTAGATTTAGAAGAAAGCCCAACTACAAGTCAAGGGGTTCATTTGGAAAATTTCAGAAAGGAAGCTACTCGTTAGGGTCAAGCTCTAGAGGAGGTTACAAGTTAAGCTGGGTAGACAAGAGCAAGAAAAAATGTTATAACTGCAATCAATTGGGGCACTTTGCATCTGAATGCATAAAGCCCAAGGCAGCAAAGGGAAAGGATTCCTATGAAAAGAAAAAAAACTTACGAAGATCTGAAGAGATAGAATGAGAAGCTAAAACAAAAGATAAATGCATATATGGTAAAGGAAAAATGAAGAGCATATATTGTTGAAGAAAAAAGCTGGGATGATACTGATTCGGATGAAGAGGAAGAGTATGTGAATCTAACTCTTATGGCAGACTCTGTAGAGGAATCACCACAATCATCTCAGGTTCCTAAACTTACCACTATTGATATATTTGAATCTGAATACAAATCTACTATGCATGAACTTACTTTAGAATTATATAATGTTCATATAAGCATACTTGCATATAAACTTGAAAATGATAAGTTAGTTCTTAGAGCTGAGAGTTTGACCTCTAGAAATGAAGAACGGGAATTACTTGGCTTATAAGACCTTAAGCAGAAGAATGAATACCTAGAGAATAAGGTTAAGTGCAACGCAGACATAGAAGCCATTCTTAGAACCTAAATTGCTAATTTAGAAAAGAAGTTACAGGCGTTCAAGAATGCAGCTGTGACTCAGAAGGAGATAATAGATAATCAGAGGTTTAAGTCCAAGACATCCATAGGACTTGACTATTCTAAGTTAGCTGGTAAGAAACATGTTGGTGCATCAGAGATAAACATGTTTGTCTCAGAAAAGGTACCATATGTTATTAAGGATGTTATATCTCCATTGTTCACTGAATCTGTTTCAGAACCTTTGGATGAAGTGAGTTTTTGATCAATGAGGAATTGATTGCTGAGGATAAGGAGAAAGAGAAGGTAGAGGTATCCCCTAAGACTTCTAAGTTTTCAGTTAGTAAGGAAAAACCCAAAACTGACCAAGGTAACAAGGTGGATAAACAAGGACCAGACACACTTAAGAAAATAGATACTATAGATGAATCTAAGACTGTGAGAGTGTTGAGGTTAAGTCTAAGAAGAACAAGAATGGCAAGGTAGATGTGAATAAGAAAACTAATTTTGTATCTTCCTCATTTGTTTCTAGAAAATTATGTAATAATTGCAACTCTGCTGCACACTTTACACATACATGCACAAAAGTTAAAGTAAAATCTGTTGCATCTTCTAGTATGCCTGTCATGCCTAAAATGCCTAGTTTTCATGATCCCTATGGCGTAGTTGGTTGTATGCCATGTGCTTTTGTTACCATGTCTGAGTATTTCAAAGCTTTTCATGTAACTGCTAGCACTTACACTGATTAGGACAAGCATGAGTAATGAGCACACACAGGCAAAAACTATAGTACCTCCTATCTCTAAGTCTGAGAACAATATTGAGACTACCACCGAGAAGAAAACAGTCAAAGTGAAAGCTAAGTATGTTAAGGTAACATCAGATGTTGATCCTGTTTCTACCACTAATCATTCAGGACCCACGAAAACTTGGGTACCAAAGTCTTCTTCATCGATCTGTGTTTGCAAGTTAAGGTACGAAAGGAAAAAATCATGTGGATTCTCGATATTGGGTGTTCTAGACACATGATAGGTGAAAAGTCCTTGCTCATAGGTATGGTTGGGAAAGTTGGCCCTATAGTTACATTTGGAGATGACAATAAAGGATTTACTACGGGATATGGTAATTAAAGAATTCGAAATGTCATCATTGAAAACATTTCTCTTGTGGAAGGATCAAAGCACAATCTTCTGAGCGACAGTCAATTTGTGATAAAGAATATAATGTTGACTTCAAACCAAAAAGGTGTTTGATAACACACAGGAAATATGAGAAGCTTGCTTTGCAGGGGGTGAGAAAAGGTAATTTGTCTGTAGCTGACTTGAGTTCTACCTGTGATGGAGTAATGATATGTTTCTACAGCAAAGCTTCATCAGAACAAAGTTGGCTATGACACAAAAAACTCTCGCACTTGAATTTTAAGACAATGATCTAACTGGTAAAGAGGGAGTTGGTGAGAGGTTTTTCACAGATGGAATTTTGTCAAGAAGGACTTTGTGAAGCATGTGAAAAAAGAAAGTCAAATAAAGCATCACACAGAAGCAAGGAAATGACAAGCATAACTGAACCTCTTCAGTTAATTCACATGGATTTATTTGGTCCAGTGAATGCGTTATCACTATCAAGGAAAAGATATGCTTTAGTGATAGTCGATGACTACTCAAAGTACAAATATGTGTTGTTCTTACAATCAAAGGATAAAGCACCACAAATGATTGTTGATCACATAAAGAAGATTGAGTTGGAAGCGAAACTACCTGTCAGAAAGATCAGATTAGATAATGGAACAGAATTCAAGAATGCATTTCTTAATGAATTCTGCACATAAAAAGATATTTTGAGACAATATTCAGCACCAAGAACTCCATAACAAAATGGAGTAGTAGAATGGAAGAATCGTACCTTGGTTGAAGCAGCAAGGACTATGTTAAGTGAATCAAGACTTCTTACCTACTTTTGGGCTGAAGCCGTCAATACAGCATGTTACACTCAGAATTGTACCTTGATTAATAAAGAATATGACAAGACTCCTAATGAGATCATGGCTGACAAAAGACCAACACTGAAATAATTTCATGTATTTAGAGCTAAATGTTTTGTGCTTAAAGAAGGAAATCATACAAGAAATCCTACAAGAACCATTACTCACAGATCGTAATCATCAAGTCATGGTGGCAGCAACTCAGGGGGAGCAGTATAACGACTCGTATATTTTGTATTATTTAAAAATGTAATTGTTAAATAATTAAATAAATATAATATGTGTATTGGTCCTATCAACTGTGTGTTGTTTTGTTATCAATTATATGTGATTGTTGGTTTACGAGGATTATTCGTATAATTAAATATTGAGCTATATTATTTTTATTTCACTTTTAAACTTGGTTTTATTTCAGATTTATTTTCATAAATATTTGGATTATCTCTAAAATTATTTTTATGGTTTTGGGATTTTATAAAATTTAGAAATTAATATTTTATTAATTATTCATCTTTAAATGATTTTCTGATTACCTATATTTGTAAATTCAATATTTAATTTCAGAATATTTAAAAAATTACAAAACTCATATTTTATGAAGTTTATAATATTTTGAGAATTTTAAAATTATTTCGGAAATTTTTCTGATTAAATTCACCGGCACGTTTATTCGTTAAATCGTTAAACACGGGTATTAGTTGCGTTTCAAAAATGGTTTAAAAATTATAAAAAAATTATTTTGTTAACTTTCGATTATTTTGAGAATTTTGGTATAAAATTTGTAATTTTTCGATGCATTCTAATGCGCAGATGGTTCGTTATTTTACAAGAAAACGAACCAGAATTTAAACAAAAGCGAAATAGTTACACGTGTAATACATGCAACAGGAGTGTTTGCCTAATTCAGATACGTGGCATCAGTTGGAAAAAAAATAACAAAAACAAAAAAACATCCCAAACCCCCTACCCCCCTGCATCACTCTCGTCCCTCTCAATCTCTCTCTTTCACTCTCTCTATCTCTCGATTACTCCCTCCCATGTTCTCACCCCTTCTTCCTCCTTCCCCATTCTTTTTACACCCGTTTCCCCTGTTCGTTTTCTCTATTTTCTGGCCGATTTTTCATGCGTTATCCCGGTCTTTTCCGGCCGCCCTTCTCGTTTTGGTGGTTGGTTCGATTTGTTCTTGTGGTATATATATGTATATGTTTGTTTATATATGTGTGGATCACTGTGTGTGTGGGTATGTGCATTTCAGTGTGTGTGGCTGTTAAGTGGCATTTATATCCACTTAAAATGCTTCATAAAGGCTCGAGTTGGTGTTTTGTACTCAAGTTGTTTGTGTATTTGATGTGTTTTTGTAGTGTTTTGCATTTCAGAGCATAATCGGAAGAAGATCTGTAAATTGCATGATATATGTTTGGAAGAGTGTTAGGAAGGAGCCTTGGTTGAATGCGCGAAGAAACCAGCAAGAGAAGGCAATTAAAGAAAAAAAGAGAAGTTTTTCCAGAAGCTCAGCGCGGTCGCGCTACACTTGGGAGCGGCCGCACCGAATCCCAGGGCGGCCGCGCCAGGACGTTTTTCAGAAATCCTGATTCTAATAGAAGATCGATTTGATGAGATTTTAGATGGTTTGGGCTCCTATATAAAGACTCTTTAAAGACGTTTTTGATAACGGAGAGCAAGGAGAAGGCAAGAAGAAGACCTAGGAGCACAAATACAATGAAGAAGAAGAAGAGCTTGTTTTTACTTGTGATTCTTTGCTTAAGTTGTAATCTTGGATGCTTGTTTTCTTTATTGTTGAACCTAATACTCTTGATTACGTACTTTGATTATTTATTCAGTTTATAAAGATTTATTATACCATGATTTCATCGGAACCCACGGTGATGATGAGTTCGGTTATGAACTAATTGTTATCGTGGGGTTCTAACGGATTTACTTATGGATTTCAATAGTTAATTTGTTTCGATATCTTAGCGTGTGCTGATTGTATGATATCCTAGTATTGGTTGTGCTTATTTGTCTTATGAGCGTCACGAAATTATAAGATAGTGTGTTAATCTCTATTGAAGTGACAATGAATTTAGAGGTTTAGAACTTGCCATGCTAGCATAGGTTCATGTATTTGTTATGCATGATTCGTAGGTAATTTTAACCATCTTACTTGCCATATGTAATCACGATAGTTAACTTGCGCATTAAACCTTTATGTTGTCAAATTCTATAGACATATAGGGTCTCAACATATTTGGTGTCTATTCAACTTCTATATCTTTTGTGGATGTCTGATAGTAGGGTATTCGTACAACGAAAGTTGGCGTTTACTAGTTCCGTGTTATCTGATTAGTTGTCATCATCATTGCATGCTAAGGTTAAGAACAATGACTTTGAATGTAGTAGTACTAAAGTTGGAATCCCATGTTTGTCTCATATAAGTAATTCAACTTCAATTCTCTTAGTTAATATTAGTTAGTATAATCTCTTAGTTTAATCAAAATCCAATTTGTGATTTGTCCTAGCATTGAACGATAGCCATATCATCATTGCATAAGTGCATAAATTAAACTTAACCTAAACCAGTCTCTGTGGGAATGAACTAGAAAGAATTCTATATAACTTGCGAACGCGTATACTTGCGTGTAATTTTAGCGCGTGTTTTCATCCTAACAAGTTTTTGTGTGGCGCCTGGTGGCACGTTTGAGCAGCGCGTAGGCGCGTGGTGACTGTTTTTGTTGATGTTGTTGGCTGTGTTGTGGTTCGAATATTTCGAAATTAATTTTATTATTTTATTATTTCTGCAGGAAACTGTTTTGAATAATATTCGTGATATGAATAATTATGAGCAGGGAATTATAGTAATTAATCGGTGGAATTTTTGCGTTGGAAACCCGAAATTAAATTGGGTACCTGCAAAATTTTGCAGCCGTCCACGATGAACTTCGGTGAGTCGACGGTGGAAGGTGATGATTTTTATCTGAGTCCTAAATTTATAAAAACAAATAAAGTGATTCGTATAATTAGTTTTCGAATGTAAATATTTATTGTAAAGTCGTATTACATCGTGGATTGCAAAATTATGATTGTTGGGATTTGGACGTCGATTTTGTTTCGACGGGTAGGCTTATAAATAGAGGAGTCGTTGTCCAAATTTTTTGAAAATTATTTTATTTACGAAACGTGTACTATATTATATTAAATGTTTTGTTATTGCTAATATCGTTACATGGATATATGTATGTACATTATACGAGTCGGGTTATCGAATTGGGTTATTTAGGTTCGAGGATATCAAGCATGTCGTTATAACTAATTAGGTTATTCTGTTACTGTAGATCCCAGTCAAAGTTCGCGAGGACCAAAGTCAGCCAACCGCAACTACCCTAGGAATCCTGAAAAATCATTGCAAGGCAAGTACCCCTGACCATACTTTTATGGTTCAGTATATATGAATAGACTGTTATTTTATTATCGAATAGGAACAGAAACGTTTTAAGTTACGTATCCCCTGTAGTTATAATTATTTGTTTAAAATCTTTTTTGAGGAAAAGTAACTTCAAAGAGGTACCTATCTCAAATGCAAATGATTTGTGAAACAATTTTACATGTGATGTTAAATGAACGATTTTGAAATGAGATAGGTACAAGTGATTTGAAAACTGGATAAAATGATCAGATATTGGATACATAGGGGCCATAGTGGCCTATTGAGGTTGCGTAAGAGGCTAACTCGGTTGCGCACATTTCATAACCGATTAGTCCATCAGGTCAGATACCTAGCTAGTCTCTGAGTTCCGGAACAGGTTTATGGGATGGCAGTTGGAGCCGTCTGGTGTTGATAGCCTGATTAGCTATCTTCACATATCCACTACGTATATAATTTGGTTTTGTGATTCCCGTTACGAAAACAGTGATTTATACAGTTGAATTATAAATGTGAATAGCAAGCTATAATTGGACTCTGGTATTTATACAGCACACAACTACGTTGTTTTATTAAGATCATGCTAGTTAGTGATATCCAGTTTCTTTTACCGTTGTTTTGTTTTGACAGAGATTCGAACTGATTTACAGGTTACTATTTTATAGTTCTGTTCCTGTAACTGTTTCCATTACTATTTTTACTTGATATTCATATGTTGGTACTACTGAGCGATTATATGCTCACTCTTGAAACCTGTTATATATATATTGTATATGCCTAGAAGACCTATCAGACTCGGACATAACATAGTCTCATCCCCTTCCGGTCCCGGCTCCTCTGAGGTAGTTTAAATCAGACCATGTGCGGTCTGATGAGTTGCTTAATAAGTTAGTGTGTCAGACTTATAAATAAATGGTTTTGTAACAGTGAGTAGCTTAAATCATATTTGAACCTGGATCAGATCTTGGTTTTGGGTCGTATTGGTATATTAATAATAATCTTGTAGTTTATGTTTGTGGATTGTTATGTTTGGTGACATCAACTCCTGACCCAGGGGTTGAGGCCGTCACAGTTGGTATCAGAGCTACAGGTTCAAGTCCTTGATTTAGGTTAGGAATCGAGTCAAAAAGGTATAGAAACTGTATCTTAAGGTGTGACTCAACAACTCATTTAGAAGAGCAAACCTAAGAGTCAGTCGAGGGTTCCGAAGGTGTTATCCTGGCATCTATTAGTGTTTTGATAGAACTGCCTTAACCTTATTGTATCTTTCCTGTATATTTATATTGTTGGCAGTGTGATATCCAGTTCTCCATCCAGGGAGAAAAGATCTTATTCCTATAGTTCAGACTGAGAGAGGACACTAGATGTTGTAACTAAGGAGACTCCTTTGCCCCCACCAGTGCCTCAGTTTGTTTCGAGAAATATACCTGGACCTAGTGCCCATCCTCGTTGGGTGCGGAGGTCAGTGTCAGTTGTTAGAGATTTTCCACCCGGTTGCGGACCCAACTCTTCTTTCCCTAGACCTCCAGTCCCTCCTTCTGCTCCTACAGGTACCTCCTCCCTGATTCTGTATCATGTTCATCGGGCGATGAACAGATCTTTTATTAGAGAGTAGAGGCCGGAGCTGGCCGCGCATCTTGATCGAGTACCAGTTGGACCCTTTTATTATCCCCTCTTCCGATATCCAGGCCAGAGTGAGGACTTTGACTGCTGTTGAACGAGCTAGGTCTATTGACCCTTTTATTAGCTCTGAGTTTAGGGCTATTCAGTACCAAGACTTGGTTAACTGGCTGGTGTTCGAGTTAGGCACTATTAGTGGCAGTGGCAGTGGTAGTTGCTAGAGCGGAGTTGCAGCGGTGATAGACAGAGCTCAGATTTGGTTCGTCAGGAGTTCTGTAGTGTGTTTTTATATGTACATTATGTTGTTGTAGTATGTAGTATTTGGAGGCTGTTATATCAGCCAATTTTGTTGTGTACTCTGATGGTTTAGTAGTTGGATATCAGTTGTACCAGTTAGATTTCTATACTATTGTTATATAGTAGCTGCTTTATTATGTTGTTCAATTTTCATATACTTGTGCGTTGTTATTATTGTTATTACTATTATTGTTACTTCTGTTGCTGGTATTTCTAAAATTTAATCATTCACTCAGGATGGATCCAATTAACTGAGGATGAGGATATTTTCATTATGGTAGCACTCTCCTGATACATATGTATAAACTGTTTGGAGCAATCCATTTTCTTATATATGACTGCTATGTTTCAGGAGAATGCCACCTAAGAAGAATCCTCAACCCAACAACGGATCTGCCGGGGATCCCTCCATGAGTAAATTGATAGATTTGTTGCGTCAGCAGTCTACTCAGGTGTCCCAACAATAACAGTAATTCCAGTAGCAGCAACAATAATTTCAGTAACAACAACAACAGCAAATCCAACAGCAGCAGCTGTAGATCCAACAATAGCATCAGTTGTGGGGGACAACCCAAGATGTTAGTTTTAAGTCATTCTAGACTGTAAAACCCCCAGAATTTAAGGGTGAAGTAGATCATGTTACTTCCAGGATCTGGTTAAAAAAAATGGAGAAGGCTTTCACTCTCACCAAGGTGAGTGAGAATTTAAAGACAGATTATGCTAGTTACTTTCTGGAAAATGATTCGAATTATTGGTGGGAGTCTACGCGAGCATTGGAAGGAAAAGGTCCTATTCCCTGCACCCGATTCACAGAACTATTCTTGGAAAAATATTTTCCGGATTGTCTCCAGTTACAGATGGAGATGGAATTTTTAGAGTTGAAGCAAGGGGACAGAAGTGTCACGGAGTATGAAGTCAAGTTCACAGAGTTGGCTCGTATAGCACCAGAGTATGTAAGTTCAGAGGCTCAGAGAGCAAAGCGGTTTCAACAAGGATTGAAGCCAGAGATTAGGAGCGGAGTTGTAGCTCTACAACTCAAGACATATACTTCAGTAGTTCAGGCTGCCTTAGTGATAGAAAGTGATCAGCGGTTAGCTTCTAAGGAAAGAGGTGAAAAGAAAAGAAAGTTTGAAGGTGGGCCTGTGAAATCAGAACAAGAATAAGCAAGCCAGAAATTTCAGCGACGGTTTGGAAGGAATAGAGACAGGAAATTCAGATGGCAGAATTTCCCACAAGCTAGGCCTAGTACTACCTCAGTCAGTTCTACTCCGATGAAATCCATCAAGCCAGTGATCGATTGTAAGATATGTGGAAAAAAGCACATTGATCAGTGTAGAGAGAACCTCAATTGTTTCAAGTGTGGTCGGAAGGGTCATTATTCCACTGAGTGCAAATATGAGAACCAAGGAGTAACCTGTTTCATCTGCGGCAAAGTGGGGCACATTGCTAGGAATTGCAGATCAGCTACTGTTAGGGCTAGAACACGCGCTAATATTCACGCAAGTATACGCGATCGCAAGTAATATAGAATAAATTCAAGTTCGTTCCCACAGGGATAGGTTTAGGTTAATTTCAATCAATGTATCTATGCAACACTAGTATGGTTATTATCCAATGCTAAGACGAATAAATATTTGAGATTGTTTATAACTATGATTAACTAAAAATTATACTAAAGAACATAAACTAGGATATTAAAGAGAATTGAATAATATATGACACAAACATGGGATTATAACTTCATTAAATACTTCATTCAATAGCCTTTTCATTCTTAACCTTAGCATGTAATGGTGATGACACTAATCCGATAACACGAAACTGATAAACGCCAACTTTCGTTGTACGAATACCATAATACCAGACATCCAAAAAAGAGATAGAAGCTGAATAGATACCAATTATATTGAGAACCTATATGTCTATAGAATTTGACTATATAACAGTTTAATGCGCAAGTTATCTATCGTGATTACATAGGGCAAGTAAGATGGTTAAAATTACCTACGAATCATGCATATCACATACATGAACCTATGCTAGCATGGAAAGTTCTAAATGTAGTATCCCATATTTTCACATATTATTATTATTATTATTTTAAGTTGTTTATGTGATTTTATGTGAATATTAGTGAGTTATAGGATAACTGGAATTGATGTTCGGATGTTTATATGTGATAAATTATGAGTATTTTAATTTTTATACGTCCAGAATAAAATATAGATAATTGTGATATTTTTTCCGGTAATTTTTGGACTGTTATATGAATTTATAACGATTTATGGATTTATAAATTATTTTCTGAGTAATTACCAAACTATTTTATAAAGTCGATAATCGTCCAACCTCAACCGTTTTTACGTTTTTACAACCCGAAACTCTTCCGAAAACTCCTTCCTAACCTAATCTGATAATTTTGGACATTTTCCGATTTTTACTTTTTTGATCCGGATAACGGTTTGACCCGTGCGTGTCCCGGCGCAAAATTTTTGATACAATAATCATTTCGATAAATCAATAAAACCCGTATTCTCGAGAGACGGGATATTTTACATTATTTTCTGATAGGGTATTTTATAAGAAGCTCAGTTTTGATAATTATCTAATTTTGGTATTAAATTGTATCGTTTTTATAGTTACTTAGCGGCTAAGTAATCTATTTTCGGATCCGATATGATCCAATAGGATACTCGTTACGTGTTTAAGATGCATATATATGAATCGATCCGTAATTTAGACGTGTATTTATTTGCGTTATTCATTTTATCTTTATGTGTGTTGAATGTATTTTATATGTTTACAGGATTTTCCGTTTATTTAGAAATCGCATCTGTTTTTCAAAATAAACGGACCGGGACCCCACCGGGACGTCAAAGCACACAAAATTTACCCTTTTTTTTATAAAATTATACTTATTTCAAATACCCTGTATTTTTATATTTTTGAATTATTCGCAATTTTGGGGAAAATTTGATACAAATTTTATATTTTACTGTTTTTAAAATTATTCCCGGTAATTATAATTTTGGGGCTTAATTATTTTAATTAGGGAATAAAAACACCCTTAAATGATTTTGGGGTATTTATTTTTCAAAAAGTATAAATAGCCATATTGATTATTTTATTCCATTTTATTTTGATTAAAAACAAAAATCCAAGAACATATTTGGGGGTGAAAGTTTGCAAGGAACCTTTGATTGATGATTTTGATTGATTCGGGAAACAAAATCAAGAGTGCTAGTAATCAAAATGATCATTGTTTCAAGCCCTATCTATTGATACCAAAATCAAGATATGAGAGTAAGTATTATACCAAATCGATTTTTAGTGTTCTTGAGCTTGAATTCGTTTTTGAAATAGGATGATTGTTGAATGATTCTGAGTTTACAGATAGTTTTAAAATGTTTATTGGAGGCGATGTATGTGTTTACTTCTGTTCTTTGATTCCCAAATGTCAAAGTCGAGTTCTTGTTTAGTATTGGTTTTTTAATTTTGATTTTTCGGAGTTTGGATGGATTGATTGTTGATTTTGATTGTAATAATAGATTTATCGTAATTAGGAGATTATTTTGGTGTTTAGAACTCATATTTTGATCAAGTTTTTGGTTAAATTCGAATTGTCGCCGGAGTTGCTACTGGACTTGGTTTGATTTTTCCGGAGACGAAGCCTGTTGCTTCGGTTAGGAACGAGTTGATCGTTTCTGAATTGCTAAGAATTTGTAGAACATGTTTGGGTTGAGAAATGAAGGGAAAGGAGCTGTTTCGGGGATGTTATGGACTCGGCGGAGTCCGACGAAGAGCCGCTGGAATCTGGAATTTTTCCAAAAACGGGTGGGTCTTCAAACCCGACCCGATCGAGTTCATACCGACCCATTTTTGTTTTAAGAAAACCCGGTTTCAATCCTTTTTCTCCCAAATTCCAGAAACAAACTTGTTTCTGCTTTTCTTTTAAAATTTATTCAAAATTCATTTTCTATTTAAAATCATTTCTTTTAATTTCAAAATCTATTTAGTTATTATTTTAAATTCTGAAAAATTATTTAGTTAATTATTTTATATTCCCAAAAAAATTATTTATCTTTTATTATTTTTAAAAATAGAATTTGTTTTAATTATTTATAATTTATTTTAGTTAATTATTTATGGATTTAATTAATTGATTAAATTATTTAATCATTTAATTTTATTTATAAATAGTTAAATAAAATATAAATTATTTATAATTAATTCAAATAAATCCTACAAATTTTTTTTAAGCTTTTAAAAATTATATTTTTGGTATTTAAAAATCAATTAATATTAGTATTAATTGATTTAGTTCCATTTAATCCTTATTTTGTTCGTAATGAATAAATCGTTCGTTGGTTTAATACGAAACGAATGCGTACAGACTCGGAAAAATATTTCGCTTTCAATAAAAATACTTTCGAGACCCAAATTATTTTTTTTGAAAGGTCGCTTATTTTGTAAGTCAATTCTGAGTCGCTTATTTATCTAAAAGACGTATTTTGACCTGATTTCAGTTTTAAACGTACTAAGTCGGATGTTTTGACGAACCGAGACATGTGTGATATGAATTATGTGATACGTGGATTATGTGCTTACATTCTATGTGAATTATGTGTGTAAGTGGGTCAATGGTCTTGTGTTTGACTATCTTCTTTATGTGTGGGCTATCGTATGGGTAGACAATAGGGTTTTGACGCGCAGTTCGTCGAGTAATTATCCTTTAGACAATTAAAGTTGTATCTTTTAATTATAGATATGAGTCTTTCAAGACGATCAGGACCAGATGGAATGGATGAAGACTAGAATTGAATAGTATAGAATATTGGGTTGAAGCACTGCATGAGCAGAAGATCAGAGATTTAGCAAAGTAAAAGACGGTGAGGCCTTGAGATGCCAAACTGAGATAGATGTGTTTTTGCGAGTGTGACTTACTACTAAAAACCCAAAGGCAAGTATTCCTATCATCACTTATTGTTCAAGTGACATTTATTTTAAATTCTATAATGCAAGTATTGCTTTCCCTATTCTCGGTTCTGAATAGATAAATGTTTTACATATCGCTGAAATAAATGATTCCGTTTATGCAAGTACTTATATGTTATTCTCTGTTCAGAATAGTCAAGTGTTTTACTTATCCAACTATCAGATTTATAAATATTTTGGATTTTGAGAAAGATGACGTTGTTTTGGGTTTTCTGCCCAAGTAAATGGGCGAATAAAATTTATAAGGGTGTCGAGTATTATGACCCCTCTCAATAAAACGTTTTAAGATTGGATGGTCACAAATTGCGTAAGAGGCCGTGACGGCGGTACATTGGAGATTTAGGTATTATACAGGATATAATACCTTTAGGCCCATATGTGCTGTAATAACTCGAATTTTTGAGACTTTTTAAAAACGTACAATGAATAGTAACCCTGATAGACGGGGGGAAACTTTTTAGCCCACACTATGTTGTGCATGAGAAAATGAGCTTCGAAGTTGATATTATGATTATACGTACCAAATGAGTGTATGTAAACGCTATTAGTTTTCGAAGAAAACGAACTTTGAAAAATGACCATATTTACGAATCATCGAGGATTACAGGAATCACAATGTAATTACGAATTTAAAACCCAATGGATTTATATCCAAGGACGATGCTTCAAAACATAAGGAATAAATATGAAAGGATTTACGTCGCGAACCGTTTGCGAGAAAGTATTACGAAAACGTTAAAGCGACCGAACGAATGCGTAAACAATTAAATAAACGTAACACACCAACTAACCATGGTATAAAAGTAACCATGGTTACTTTATTAAATAGTAAGCTAAGAGAGTAGGATGATCAACTAAGGGCTAGAGAATAGTGAAGCGAATGGCTAAGCTAATTAGTTTAGCTTGTAATCTAAAAAGCCTAGCAAGTTTTGTCCAAATATTTGCCAACAAAAATCAATCCTAGGAATTATACTAGAATAATAAACAAGATATCACAACATTATTGCAAGAAGTAACCAAGAAGCAACACAAAACTCTCTCCCCTCTCCCAAATACTCTCCATTCAGCCAAACACAAAAACAAGGAGAAATCACAATCAAATCACCAAGCTCTAGCCATGAAAAAAATCCCCCATTAATTCTCAAGCTTCATACCACCTAAACTAAGGTAAGATAAATCTTTGAACTCTTTTTATCAAGGTTTGATGGGTGAAATAAATTCAAAAAAGATGATAGTGAATAGTATGAATAGTAACTTTTATTTGGTTTCTTGATTTCAATGGTTGTTTTTGGTTCCAAAAACCCTACTAAGCACTCCCAAGACTTCACCATCATCAAGAACACATCTCAAACTCTCAAGAAAGGTATAAATCTTTGACCCATCCTTACTTAAGATTTAAGTTCAAGATTCTTTTAGAACATGGTTGTAAACCTAGTTTTGGTGGAAGTATTGTTGTAATCTTGTTGTTTAGCTAAGTAGATTTAAGGTTGATTGTTGTTGCCTCAAAAACATGATGTTCTTGAGAGGATTTAGTGTGGTGATGATGATATGTTGATTTTTGGTGGTAGTATAAAGATTTAAGGGATAAACGAAACTCCGATCATAACCGTAATCTCGCTAAAATTAACAAAACGTAACTTTAAGTGTCTGCAGAAAGTCCCGAAGATATAAAATGTAGTTTCTTTTTTATTATATAAAATGTTATAAGGATCATTTAGGCACTTGAATCGCTTGATTCCGATTTACGGATCAAAAGTTATGGCCATTTTACTAAAAGTGATTTACGCGACAAAAACTGCTACGGATTACGAACTTTGAAAATAAAAAGAATCAACTTAAAAATATTCATAAATCATGAAATTTTTACAGAGAGTATTAAATAGAGTTCCTTAACTTTCATAAAATTTCAAGTGAAAATAATGATTTTTCAATTTTGTAAAAATATCGGAGCCGAGACCGCGCGATTAGAAAACCGTAGAATCCATAAGCGGGGCCGACGATGAAAATGAAAACGGACGTAAGATACTTTGAAAAAGGAAGTGACCATAATGTGAATAAAGACTTAAAGAAATGATAAGGATAATATAAGTTGAGAGGGTGCATAATAAGTGGCACATGAGTGCGAGTCGCCGTAAATTAGAACGGGACCTAACAAAACAAATTTTGTTTATGATTATAGATTTCCGAGTGGAACATAGAGCATCCTCCACCTCGAGATACCCAGGAAAGTTTACGAACCGAACTCCATTTACTGTTGTTTTATGAAAGGATTGTTTTATTATCATTGCATAAATACCATGCTTGCCATGATACCTAGTAATTAAATTTTTGCATAATGTAGTGATGTTGTACGATAAGCATATATCGTAAAATGTTTAACTCCGCCATAAGCGTGACGTATAATTATAAGACCAAGAGTCGGTCGGGATTTTAAAATAAAAACCAGGGAATCATTCCGGTGATATTATAGGACGATTAAAAGTCCATAGTAGTACGTTTTAAGGGACTCAATGTCCACTTACAAAATATTAAACACCTCGAACTTTTATTAAAACGATTTCCAAATATCGTATTCCCTCAACTATACTTTATCGTTCGAATAATAAATATTTATTTACTATTCATTTATTATGGGATAAGTATTCTCTAGTGAATATTTATTTCAGACTCGATTAAATATTAAAGATTATTAAATTACTTAAACATAAATTAGTTGAGGAATATTATTTCAAATATTCATTTTAAAGTATAATCATTCGAGATTTAATTATTTAACGATTAATATTTAATTATTAATTATTTATTTAATGATTTATTTATTATTTAAAAATCATAAAACCTGATTTAAAATATTTTCTGATTTTCGGAAAATCATTCGAATAATTTCAGAACGTCGGAGAATATTATCTTGACTTATTTTAATTATTTTGATTATATTTCAAAAGAAACTCCCCCTTATATAACAAATATGTTGACAACGGTCAACTCACGTCCTTAGTACTTTCTCCAAAAATTCTCGGAAGTGCATATATATACGTACATATCCAAGTGTACCTATCAACAAGCAATATGCTTGGGGAACAATATTAGTTCCATATATATGATGGGATTCTTACAAGGGCAAGGAGGGGTAGACTCCAGTACTTTGTGGACTGGGGAGACTACCAATTTGCTACCACATGAGATGAGAATCGAGCTCTGTACCCGGGTTCAGATGAGGATGACGGTGGTGGTAGGATACATCCCGGTAGTTGACGCAGAGCTGATGTTGGCAGGAGCGATGAGGAGGGTGCGAGACCTCACATGCAGTGACAGTGACTGAGGGACTAGTGACTATTTATGGACCTTGAAGAAGGCTGGGTGACTTGTCACCAAATTTTGATAGGATAGCTAGTAGTAGATAGCGTTCCTAGCCCTTCAAAGTGCACGGGTTATGTATTTGCATTCAGTATTCAGGACAAGTAATGATATATTATAATCAGGCCATGTATGAACTCGGGTAGTTGTTTTATCCCCAAGATATAATTGGGAGACCCTATGGTATATATATCTAGCAGTTATTAAGAAATTGATTTCCATATTATTTCACTTGATAAAAACATGCTAGATAATAAATGACATGCTTACATATGAATAAATTAATCCAATGGTAAAATTTTTGCAACTATATTGACAAATTTTCATTATCAGAACAATGCCACCCCGTAGAAGAGGAACCAGGGCACCGCCCGCAGAATTTGTTAACCAACAACGGAATGGACCTGACCCCGTAGTCAATGAAGAAAGTGTAGAAAACCTAGACTATAATGAATATGATGAGGAAGAATATGTAGAAGAAGAGGCTGAGGATACCCATCAGGGAGGGAACCCCATGAGTGAGTTTATAAAACTTTTAAGGGCAAATCTGAACCAACAGCCCATTCCACCACAGCCGCATGTTGCACAACAGACTGCGGCCACTGCTTTTAGGGCGTTCAAATCCCTCAAACCCCTAGAGTTTCTAGGATCTGCTGACCCCGTTGAAGCACGAGCCTGGCTCAAGGAAATAGAAAAGTCATTCGAGATACTAGGTGTGGAAGAACGATACAAGACCATTTTTGCTTCTTACATAATGAAAGGAGAAGCTAATTACTGGCGGGAGTCCAAACGAAACCTCGAGACTGATGTTGTGATTCCATGGGATAGATTTACCCGACTGTTCTTAGACAAGTATTTCCCTAGGTTTATGGAAACTCAGATGGAGATTAAGTTTCTAGAGTTAAAACAAGATAAGTTGACTGTGGCAGAGTATGAGGCCAAGTTTACTGAGCTGTCACAATTTGTACCTGAGTTCATGAATACCGAAGAGAAGAAAGCGTGAAGGTTTCAGCTTGGTCTGAAACAGTGGATCCAGAACCGAGTGGTAGTACTAGAGCTGACAGATTACGCCACCTTAGTGCAGAAAGCCTCGATCGTTGAAGCCGGAAGTGAACAAAGTTTGAAGGAAAAGGAAAATAAGAAGAGGAAGATAGGAAGCCAAGGTGGAGGAATCGGGAACAGGAGCCTTCCAAGCAAGTTCGGCAGGGGAATGGTGTCCCAACCTGCACGAGGCCCCGGATTCAAAAAGGCCCCAAGTGAGAGTGTTGGTCAGGGCGGCGGATAATCTAGGGCAACATTTCATAGCCAACCCCGCGCCCCGATACTGGAATGTCAAACATGTAGAAGAAGATACCTGGGAGTGTGCAGCCGGGCGCAAGCCCCTCTGAAATGCTATAAGTGTGACCAAACCGGACACCTTGCCAACAACTGCAACAAATCCAGCATAACATATTTCCAATATGGGAAAGTAGGGCACATGAGGAAGGATTGCCTGACATTGAAGCCCCCAGCCTCAGGAATGAGCAGAGCTGCATCTAATCGGCCCCCAGCTGCTAGGACCTTCAACATGACCGTTCAGGACGCTATCCGGAACACTGACGTGATAGCAGGTACCCTTCTATTAAATTCCGAACATGTAAATGTCCTATTTGATTCTGGAGCGACCAAGTCATTTATATCTCAAGATTTTGCTAAAAAGTTAAACTTAACGTCGTACCCTTACGTGAGGTACTACAAGTGGAAATAACAAATAAAGAAATAATTCATGTGAATCAAGTACACCCCAAATGCAAGTTGAAATTAGAAGGGAAGGTCTTCGAGGTTGACCTAATCCCATTTGTGTTAGGAGAGTTTGATATAATCTTAGAAATGGATTGGTTATCCAGTAACGGAGCGCAAATAGATTGTGAGTGGAAGAGGGTGAAGATAAGAGTACAAAATGGAAAAGAAGTAGTGTTTAGAGGTCAACGACAGACCCAGAAATTTCTGACCATGATAAAGGCAAAAAATTGTTAAATAAAGGTAACGAGGCCTATTTAGCTTATGTGATGGATACTAAGAAGGAAGTTCCTAACATACAGGACATACCCATAGTGAATAAATTCGAGGATGTGTTTTCAGAGAACTTAACAGGGTTGCCACCCGACAGAGAAATAGAATTCGCTATAGAATTAGCTCCAGGAACGGCACCAGTATCCAAGGCCCCTTATCGGCTAGCCCCAGTTGAGATGAAGGAAATAGCTTCTCAACTGCAAGAGTTATTAGATAATGGGATGATAAGACCCAGTGTATCGCCATGGGGAGCGCCAGTACTGTTCATAAAGAAAAAGGACAGCAATATGAGATTATGCATAGACTACCGAGAGTTGAATAAGCTATAAAAGGCATATGTCATAGCCTATTTGTTTATTCGAGGATTGAACTCAACTCAAATAAGAATGTAACAAGTAAATAGTGGATCTACCGTCAAAGAGATCTCTCAAAGTAACATCTGTCAAAGGATTCAGAAACAATGTTCATCTACAGACTTGACGAATTACTTCACTGGAAGAAGTTCAAGAAATTGATCAAACCTTAGTGATATAAATCAAGATTGTGGATTTAATCAAGTGACAGAGATCTTGTCAGGGTATCAGATAATTACAGGGATTTAATCTGAAGAAAATCAAGTTATCAAAGTCAAGACATGAAGAAACATCACGAAAGTTAGTCACTCATGAACTAGACAATACATCGAGTGTCAACATTGAAGTGGTGGAATTGATTCATAATTGACAGTGATTTTCAGAAGATTTTCAGAAGAATGGTTGTTGTTGAAGAGTAATATTAATTCTCTATTAATTAATTAAGTTATATAGTTTAATTAAGAAAATAAATTATAGCTGCAAAGATTAATTTATTGATTAATTGAATTAATTGATTAATTAATTATGAATTAATATTATGAATTTTCAGAATTGATTTTGAAATTATATTCAATATTAATTCAGTATGACAATCAATTGAACTGGTATGACAATCTGGATTGTCATACCGAAAGTCATACTAGTTCAACAGATTGTCATACCGAAAGTTCTAGCAGGGAGGAGAATTGTCTTGCCAGTTCAGTTTGATTGTCATGCTAGTTCAGGAGATAGTCATACCGATTGTCATGGTAGTACAATAGATTGTCTCACCGAAAGTTCTACCAGCTATAGGATTGTCTTGCTAGTTCAACCGATTGTCTTTCCAGTTCAAGTGTATTTTGTTTATTGAATTATTAAAGAAAAGAGTAGCAGATATTATTCAGACAGTGAATACATTCTCAAACAACTCAAGAACAAAAGCAGAGCAGCCGAAACAAACATTTCATCTCTTCACTGCTGTAATTCAAGATCATATATTTCTAGCAATTAAAGTTAAATCTAAACCACTAGAAATTATTCTCTTCATCTTGTGTAACTATCTAGCGGATCAAAATCCCTAGAACTTAATCTCAAATTGCTTTTAGCATTTGATTCTTTTTATTGAAAAAATAGAAAAAGTTCATGTCAAATTTATTCTAGATTTGTGATAATTAATTTGAGATTAATCCCTTGTAATCGATACCATTGTTGTAACACCTTTCAAGTTTAATAATATTTTTATTTAACTTGAATTTTGTTTTAATTTTTTTATTCTACACTAAATTCGATTAAACGGTATAGTTTGTATTCAACCTCCCCTTGTACAAATATATTGGGATCTAACAATTGGTATCAGAGCCTTCTGATTAACGAACAAATCAAGATCCTAGACTTTTGTGATTTTTTCAACTCCTTGAATTTTTATTTATTCAAAAATTCATAATGACTTCACAAAAAGTTAGAACCGTTAAAATTCCACTAATTGATAAAGAAAATTATATTATGTGGAAGAAGAAGATGCTCTTGTTTTTACAAGTTGCAAATCCCAAATATCTGAACTTATTAAAGAAGGGTCCAAAAATTTCGATGGCTATTGAACCAGAGGTGATAGAAGATGATATTGTAATTACCAAAACTAGAACCTATGCAAAAGAGCCTGAGGATTTTTCTTCTGCTAAAAAAGAAGAAGCCTCCTTGGATGCCAGCCTTCAATTAATTTTAGTTAATTCCCTTGATTCCTTGATGAACAGACATATGATGAACTATAAAAATTCTAAACACATCTGGGAAACTATTGAGGTGATTAATGAAGGTACAGAGGAAGTTAGGGAGAACAAGTTAGAGATCCTAACCTCTGAGTATGAACATTTTAAATCCAATCCAGGAGAAGGAATTACTGAAGTGTTCGAGAGGTACAATACATTGATCAACAACCTGAACATAAATGGAACATATTATTCAATCAGGGAGATCAACAAAAAGTTCCTTTTAACACTGCCAACTCATCTTGAACATAGAATCACTGCCATAAGAGAAGCTAGAGATCTGAGTGAGATTTCTTTGGATAGACTCTATGGTGTGTTAAAAACCTATTAGTTGGAGCAGATTCAGCAGAAGAAAGTCTACGGGAAATGTAGAGTGGTCAGCACATCTACTGCTCTAGTAGCTGAAGGTCAACAACAACAACAACAATCTCAAAAGTCAGAGAGAATGGTACAGTCTTCCGAGGCTGAGGAAAATGTGTTAGTAGCAGAATATGGTCCTCCTACTACAAATCAATCCAGTGATGATTTTTACTCCTTGGAAGAGCTGGAGCAATTGGAAGATGAGTCAATGACCCAGATTGTCAAGAGATTCTCCAATATCAGATTCAAGAGAAATCCCAAGTTCAAGTACAAGTCCAACTACAACAGATTCCAGAAAGATGGATCTTCATCCTCTAACACCAGCAGTGGTGGATACAAAACAGGGATGGTTGATCGGAGCACCATTCGATGCTTTAACTGCAATGAGTTGGGACACTTTGCCACATAATGCAGGAAGCCAAAGAAAGTAAGGAAGAACTCTTATGATTCAAATCAAAAGAGTAACTCTGAAAGGGCTTATCCGGCAAAGGGAAGAAGCTGGGATGATACTGATAGTGAAGATGAAGAAGAAGGGAATCTTGCTCTTATGGCTATTGATGGAAATACTTCATCGTCAAGAAAAGAGGTAAAATTTAGTGATGCTGAATTAGTTTATCATCAAGGAGGTTCCTTAGATTGTGCTCGTCGTGATAATGAACTGTTAAGTCCGCAGATCAAAGACCTTGAGAAAGAGGTCAATGAATTAAGACTTGTGCACATTAATCAAGGCAAATTAAAAGAACAAGTATCTTTTCTAGAGAATAGAGTTAACTGTTATAGACAACTCAAAACTATTCTCAAAGACAAGATCACCGTTCTTGAGACTAAGGTTAAAGCTTACTTTAATTCTTGTTCGAAGGCTAAAGAGTTCTACAGTAAGCAAGCTGTTAATCAAACATCTAGAATAGGTTTTGATTACAATGCTGCTATTGGAGAATTAGGCATAAACTCCCCTCCTCATGTCTGTGCTAAAGGTAGGGAAGTACCACATGTGCTTAAGGGTGTTGATAAACCCCTCTATAAAGGATCAATTGTTAAACCATTTGATGAGACCTCCTTTATTATTCAAGAAGAAATACGTGCTGAAGAACTTGCTAATGAGAAGGTTGTTTCCAAGTCAAGTGTGTCGAAAGTTCCAGTCAAAGTTGTGAAAGCAACTGAGACTAACTCAGACACACATGAGTTGGATAACAAAAATGCCATGTCTACCATGCATATTTTGCCTATTGTTAATCCCTCTCATAAAGTATGTGGTGTTCCTAATTGTATGTCTTGTGCTTTTAATTTGAAGTATGCTTATTTTAATGGTAAGCATGTTTCTAATGATAAGACTACTCCTCGTCAGCATGTGAATAATAGGAAGCATGATAGGTCTAAGACTGCTAGTCCTTCTAAGGCTAGAAAGGAGACATTTGTGCTTAAGCCTAAACAGAAATTTGTTAAGGCTGTTTACAAGGTCAAATGTCCAGTCATTGAGAAAGTTGAGAACATAAAAATTAAGAATGTTGTTTTGCCTGACAAAGGCCAATTCTACAAGTATGCCGGACCCAACCAAGCTTGGGTTCCGAAAAAGGTCTAATCCATTTGTAGTGCAGGGCAGTAAATAGGTGGAACCGGTAGTGTGGATTCTTGACAGCGGATCGTCAAGATATATGACCGGAGATAGAGCCCTGCTATCAAATGTGGTTGAGAAAGCTGGCCCAGTGGTTACCTTTGGAGATAACAACAAAGGTTTAACTAAGGGATATGGCTGTTTGCAAGCTAGTAATGTTATCATTGAACTTGTAAATATTTTATGTATTTTTGCTATATTTATATAAGTTTTTATTTGTATTTTTCTGTAACTGTAAATATTATTTGAGGTAGTACAGTTGTTAGGAGTTAACAATTGTATGATGTATGAAATTGAATGCTGATATCTTTTTGATAAATAATTGGTATTTAATTCATTGATATATTTTTTTAAAAATAGGATGTAACATAATTATTGGTATCTAAAGTACTTGACAAGTATTAGTCCATGATATATTGTTAATATTATGTTGCAGATAATTGTGAGCTTTTGACATGAATGAGAATTACTTAGACTTTACCCTAAGTGATCAATGCTTTAACAAAAACTCATTCATATTGAAAGTCAAAATCTTTCTTTCTCTTCTTAATACTGCTAGGTCATCAGTCTGTGTCTTATCAACTCATTTATCTTTTTAGGCATAAAAACACACTTGTGCACTCGAACAGTTTTAGGAGAAAATCAAACTTCTTTCAACATTAGTGATTTCTTATTTCATTTAAAATCTTTTGAAATCACTATTGTACATCATCTCTCTCAAAAGATTAAATGTATAATTTTCATTCATTATAGTTCTTAAGTACATTTTATCTCTATATTGCCATATGTTCTGTGATATAGGTTCAGCCTCCAATGGCCTTCTATCATTGACAGTCATGAGGTTGAAAACCCACAACTTCTATCCCAGATTGTAAAGACAAATACAGAAACAGAACCAACCAACACTCTCTTACAACTAAAATGAAGTATGAATGAGCGTGAGGGAGATAGTGCCTTAGTGCACCACATAAGAAAGGTTCTGAAGTCAACCCCGCAGCTCTGTCTCCTACAAAGATGAGTAGTATTTAAACCGAGACAACTGCTAGCTCCCATACATTTTCTTAAAAAGATGTAATGGCTGAAAAGGCACAAAAACAGTTACTAGATTCATCCTCTCAACATGGTGCGTCTATTGAAATTTACATGTTGGCCAGGGTATCCGTTGTAGTGTCACAACCTCAAACACAAACAATTCTTGATGCACAAGGAAAGGTTACACATACAAAGGAGGAGTTGACAGGAAACAAAAGTTTCGACCATTTTAAGGTTAGATTCGATTGTTAAAGGTTCTTTAATGGACCAATTGCCTTTACAGGTGTTAGGAGAGGATACTGATCCAATAGCCATATGTCAGTGGTCAGTGTCTACCTCCCCAGGCTTAAATCCCCTGGATGCATCTGCGGATAGTGGATCTGACATAGGCGCAGATCGGCAACTTGTTGACAATGATTCAGATATTACCTGATGAGTCACAAGGAAATGTCTTCACAGACATTAGAAGGGAACTTTGAACTTTATGCTAAATTCGTTGGATCATTGTTTACCTTCCCAGAATTCAAATCTGGAACCCTAAAAGGGAAACTAGCAACTTATAGATTATGACTCAGATTCATCTGACGAGTCTAACGAGAATGGGGATTTGCGAACTCCCATTGCACCACCTGTGACCTCCTTAAGGATGGCTAAGGTGATTTTCCTTGCAGGTACAGCTGAATTTTGGAGCTATGAGAGGAGTGATACACTTGTGAGAATGAGTGTAAACACGAGTGGAGAGAAGAGTGAAACACATATGAGGTACACTAAACAGAACCACACACTCACAGTGAGGAAGAAAGATGAAACTACTTGTTATTTCCTTTCCAACAAAGTGAAATATGAGAACTCCTTCGGACAACGGCATACATTCCTTCTCTAAGGGGGAGATAAAAGCTTAAGTAATAGTTTGGAGGATTCCTCAACTAAGGGGGAGAAATAGCAGGGAAGAGGAAAAAGATAGAGCACATGTACACTACACTATGCCATTGTTGTTTGTAACTACGGATCCTATTGTACGGGAGAGGTGGTAAACACAAGGTGATTTTCTAGTAAGGGAAGAAGCTGTTTTCCAAAAGGGGAGTACCATTGGTTTTTATCTGCGGATCCTATTGTACGGGAGATGTGGTAAACGAAGGTGATCTCCTTTAAGCAGTTGATTCTCATAGGGGGAGAAGCAAGAGAGATATGCGCTTCTCAACAGGAAATGTGGTTGTACAAAAGAAGATGAAACTACTTGAAGATATGTTCAGTCTAGAGGAACATCTATTTGGAATCTGGAAAATGTTAAATATTATCCAGAACTTTTCTGCTATTTACTTTACATTTCTTTTTACATCTTTTTCTTATTTGTTAGTTGAGTTATCCTCTAGGTATTTGTTGTTATTGTCTAACAAACAAATAAGGGGAGATTGAAAGGCATATGTCATAGCCTATTTATTTATTCGAGGATTTAACTCAACTCAAATAAGAATGTAACAAGTAAATAGTGGATCTACCATCAAAGAGATCTCTCAAAGTAACATCTGTCAAAGGATTCAGAAATAATGTTCATCTACAGACTTGAGGAATTACTTCACTGGAAGAAGTTCAAGAAATTGATCAAGCCTCAGTGATATAAATCAAGATTGTGGATTTAATCAAGTGACAGAGATCTTGTCAGGGTATCAGATAATTACAGGGATTTAATCGGAAGAAAATCAAGTTATCAAAGTCAAGACATGAAGAAACATCACGAAAGTTAGTCACTCATGAACCAGACAGTACATCGAGTGTCAACATTGAAGTGGTGGAATTGATTCATAATTGACAGTGATTTTCAAAAGATTTTTAGAAGAATGGTTGCTGTTGAAGAGTAGTATTAATTCTCTATTAATTAATTAAGTCATATAGTTTAATTAAGAAAATAAATTATATCTGCAAAGATTAATTTATTGATTAATTGAATTAATTGATTAATTAATTCTGAATTAATATTATGAATTTTCAGAATTGATTTTGAATTTATATTCAATATTAATTCAGCATGACAATAAATTGAACTGGTATGACAATCTGGATTGTCATACCGAAAGTCATACTAGGTCAACAGATTGTCATACCGAAAGTTCTAGCAGGGAGGAGAATTGTCTTGCCAGTTCAGTTTGATTGTCATGCTAGTTCAGAAGATAGTCATACCGATTGTCATGGTAGTACAACAGATTGTCTCACCGGAAGTTCTACCAGCTATGGGATTGTCTTGCTAGTTCAACCGATTATCTTTCCAGTTCAAGTGGATTCTGTTGATTGAATTATTAAAGACAAGAGCAACATATATTATTCAGACAGTGAATACATTCTCAAACAACTCAAGAACAAAAGCACAGCAGCCGAAACAAACATTTCATCTCTTCACTGTTGCAATTCAAGATCATATATTTCTAGCAATTAAAGTTAAATCTAAACCACTAGAAATCATTCTCTTGTTCTTGTGTAACTATCTAGCGGATCAAAATCCCTAGAACTTAATCTCAAATTGCTTTTAGCATTTGATTATTTTTATTGCAAAAATAGAAAAAGTTCATGTCGAATTTATTCTAGATTTGTGATAATTAATTTGAGATTAATCCCTTGTAATTGATACCGTTGTTGTAACACCTTTCAAGTTTAATAATATTTTTATTTAACTTGAATTTTGTTTCAATTTTTTTATTCCACACTAAATTCGATTAAACAATATAGTTTGTATTCAACCCCCCATTCTACAAACATATTGGGACCTAACAAGCTGACTATCAAAAATAGGTACCCTCTCCCTAGGATTGATGACCTAATCGACAACTCAAGGGTGTTGTATACTTTTCCAAAATAAATTTGAGGACAGGATATAACCAGTTGAAAATCAAACCTGAGGATATACCAAAAACTGCTTTTCGCACTAGGTATGGACACTATGAGTTCTTAGTCATGTCGTTTGGGCTAACCAATGCACCCGCAGCCTTTATAGATTTGATGAATAGAGTGTTCAAAATGTACCTGGATATATGTGTGATAGTTTTTATAGATGATAACCTAATCTACTCAAAGACAGAGCAAGAACATACAGAACATTTGAGGATAGTCTTAGAAATATTGAGGAATGAGAAATTATATGCCAAGTTCTCGAAATGTGAGTTTTGGTTAAGGGAAGTTCAGTTCTTAGGGCATGTGGTGAGTAACAAAGGAGTTTTAGTCGACCCCGCCAAGATAGAGGCGGTATCCAACTGGGAAAAACCAACTACCCCAACAGAGGTTAGGAGTTTTGTGGGTTTAGCAGGATATTACCGGAGATTCGTGAAAGACTTTGCTAAGATAGCCGGCCCACTGACTAGACTTACCCAGAAAACAGAAAATTTTGTAACAGAGAAATGCGAGGAAAGCTTTCAGGAACTGAAAAGGAGACTGGTGTGAACACCAGTGATCGTTCTTCCAGATGGAAAGGGAGAGTTTGTGATATACAACGACGCATCACATAAAGGACTAGGATGTGTGCTTATGCAGCACGGAAACTGTTGGGAACCACGGACTTAGGGTGTTACTACGTTTTACGATAAAGATTACGAAAAGAGGATTACCTTGTTAATGGTTGATTCCACGCTCTTCTATTGTATTCCCAAATTCCCTTGAACGAAGTGTGGCCCCCGTCTTCTCAAGTTATCCTCTCTTCTTGCTCCTTGGTGGCTACAATATGTTTTCACACACTCCCAAGCAAGAAGAGAATAAGAATATATATAGGCTACAATAGGGACCATGGATAATTAGGTTGGGCCTTCTAATTACATCTTGAGCCTAGCCCAATGTAATTAAATATTAATTCAATCCACTAAAGAATTAATATTTTCACTACCTTTCCTAATACCGTAATTTAATTAATTCGGTTCCAATATTATTTGCTTATTAAATTCCCCATGTTTAAAATATCACATGTCCATTAATTAAATAAATTACTGATAATTTATTTAATTAATATCTTTTATCCTTGATCATCCACTCAACTTTTATTTAATTATTCCAGAATAAATTCCACCTACAGGGTTTCACATAATTAAATCTTTTTGAGCTTTCAAGGGGACATCATTAACCCGAATATTATCAGGACATGGATTCCTTTAATAAATAATATCCACCATGTATATAATTCCATCACCCAAAATATAATGATATAATTCAAAAGAATTATTTTATATATAAATCAAAGCATGTAAATAATATACACGTGTCAATTACTATTTCCGGATTAAGAACCTAAGCATTAATAATAACATAGAATCTTAGTTCTCCTTCTTAATCAGTATTAAGGGAACAATTCTAAATTTGATCCTGTTCAATATACACAAAGTATACTAGTATTATTTATTAGTCAATATAAACTAATCTAAATAATACTACAGCCATACCAGTGGATTGTCCAACACCACCTGTGCTGTGAACCTTATTATATTATTTAACTGTATTTAACAATCTAATATTCTGTATCCCATTTGATACTAGATTGTTCACAATATATAATATTAGACAACATGTAAATATTCAAATGATTCTCAAATAAACTGGCCAGAAATAAATGTACATACTTCAAATAAATATTTTTAGTATACACTAACAATCTCCCACTTATACTCAAAATATTCTATTTATACATCAATGTTTATTTAATCCACTACTACATAAAAATCTATGTGTCCATCCATCTGACTCCTATCGCTTCCACATTCTTGTCAAAAACCTTGGTTGGCAAGCTCTTTGTGAAAGGATCTGCTCGGTTGTCTTCTGATGATATGTGAGTCACAACTATATCCCCTCGCTTTACGATTCCTCGTATGAGATGATACTTACGTTCAATATGTTTAGCTGCTTTGTGGTCTCGCGGTTCCTTTGAATTTGCCACAGCACCAGTGTTATCACAATACACCGTCAAGCTCCTAGGCAAATTAGGTACCACATCTAAGTCCAGAAGGAAGTTCCTGAACCATACAGCCTCCTTGACAGCCTCAGAGGCCGCCACGTACTCGGCCTCCATGGTGGAGTCTGCAATGCATTTCTGCTTTACACTCCTCCATATAACGGCTCCACCTCCTAAAGTAAAAACATATCCCGAGGTTGATTTCCTCTTATCCCTATCTGATTGGAAATCTGAATCAGTATATCCCAAAGGAAATAGATCTGAGGCCTTGTAAATTAACATATACTCCTTAGTTCTTCTCAGGTACTTGAGTATAGTTTTTACTGCACTCCAATGTTCCTGACCTGGGTTCGACTGATATCTACTAACCATGCCTACAGCAAAGCAGATGTTAGGCCTCGTACATAACATAGCATACATTAAGCTTCCACATGCTGAAGCATAAAGAACTGCTTTCATGCTCTCTATATCCTTAGGTGTCGAAGGACACTGCTTCTTAAATAGAGCAACTCCATGCTTAAAAGGTAAAAAACCTTTCTTGGAGTTCTGCATGTTAAAACGAGCTAATACTTCATCAATGTAGGGCTCTTGAGATAAAGCCAACATCCTTTTCTTGCGATCCCTTATAACTTTGATCCCAAGGATGTATGCCGCTTCACCTAAGTCCTTCATGTCAAATTGTTTGAACAACCATGCCTTTACTGATGACAACATCTCAACATTATTTCCAATGAGTAAAATATCATCTACATATAGTACTAGAAAAACCACTGCATTACCTTCACTTCTCTTATACACGCACGATTCGCTTGGACTTTGATCAAATCCATATGACTGGACTGCCTGATCAAAACGAATATTCCACTCTCTAGAAGCTTGTTTAAGTCCATAAATAGACCTCTTAAGCTTACATACCAGATGCTCTTGGCCTTCCTTAATGAATCCTTTTGGTTGCTGCATATAGATGGTTTCTTCAAGAATTCCATTAAGAAAAGCTGTCTTGACATCCATTTGCCAAATCTCATAATCGAGATGAGCTGCTATAGATAAAAGAATACGGATTGACTTAAGCATGACTACCGGTGAAATGGTTTCCTCATAATCGATACCTTCTTTCTGAGTATACCCTTTCGCAACAAGTCTTGCTTTCCAGGCTTTCACCTTTTTATCTAATCCCCTCTTTTTCTTGTAGATCCACCTACATTCAATAGGTTTTATACCTTTGGGTGGTTCCACGAGCTCCCAGACCTGATTAGAATACATTGATTCTATCTCAGATTCCATCGCCTTTTGCCAAAGATCTGCATCTTTGTCTTGTACTGCCTCTTCGTATGTACGGGGATCATCATCATGTTCACCAGGGACCAAGTCTGAAGACTCTCCCAAAAACATGAATCTATCAGGCTGTTGAACAACCCTCCCACTACGACGAGGCACTGGTGCGGTATTAGTGACAGGTTGTACATTATGTTGTGGTTATTCTACTTGTACTACAGCTTCATGGGTATTATTTGTCCCTCTCACTAGTTCCTCTAAAATGACACTACTCATGGGTTTGTGATTCATTATATAGTCCTCCTCCAAGAATCTTGCATTGGTGCTAACAATGAAATCCCGATTCTTCGGACTATAAAATAAATATCCTTTCGTTCCCATGGGGTAGCCTACAAACAACCTTACTTCTGTACGAGATTCTAACTTAGCCGCATTCTTGTTCAGCATATGTGCTGGACAACCCCATATTCGAATATGTCTTAGACTCGGTTTATCCCCGGTCCACAATTCTAAGGGGGTTTTAGGAACCGACTTAGAAGGTACTAAGTTCAGAAGATAAGCTGATGTCTCTAAGGCATGTCCCCAAAATGACTTGGGTAAATCCGAATATTTCATCATCGATCTAACACTCTCTAAAAGAGTCCGGTTCCTTCTCTCTGCTACACCGTTCTGCTGGGGTGTGCCTGGTGCAGTTAACTGGGATTCTATCCCATTTTCTGATAAATATTCCCTAAATTCGCCAAGCAAGTATTCGCCACCACGATCTGATCGTAGTGACTTGATACTTTTATTAAGTCGCTTCTCCGTTTTAGCTTTGTACTCTTTGAACTTATCAAAGCACTCAGACTTACGGTGCAACAAATAAACGTACCCATATCTAGAATAATCATCAATGAAAGTGACAAAATATTCATAACCACCTCTTGCTTGGATATTCATGGGTCCACATAAATCAGAGTGAACCAATTCTAACAGTTTGGCTCTATTCCCTTTTGCCTTGAAAGGCCTATTAGTCATTTTACCTTCCAAGCAGGATTCACAAACTGGAAATGGCTCCACTGCCAATGAGCTTAAAGGCCCGTCTACTACCAGTCTTTGAATCCTCCTCAAGTTAATATGACCTAATCTCAAGTGCCAAAGATATGTTTGGTTCAAACTAGAAGGTTCCTTTCTTTTAGTAGAGTTAGAAGATGTGTTGTTCAATTCCCTAAATTGCAGTTGCAGTGCAGGTTGACTAGGATTAATTATATACAAATTGTCTTGCAATGTACCAGAACATATAATTCGTTTATTCATCATAATAGAAACATTACGATCCAAACAAACATTATAACCATCCAAAGCAATTTTAGAAACCGAAATTAAATTCCTTCTAAAAGAAGGTACATAAAGACAATTGTTCAAAACCAAAATCCTATCAGAACCAAAAGATAAATGAATAACTCCTACTGCAACTACTGCTACTTTCGTAGCATCTCCCATGAACACGTATATCTCACCATCTCTAAGCATTCTGGATAGTTGGAACCCCTGCATAGAATTACAAACATGATCAGTGGCTCCTGTATCTACACACCAAGTGCTCGTAGATATAGCCGCTATAAATGTTTCTGTAACTAGAGAAAGAGACATACCAATATTGTTTGTCTTCTTAGGAAGAGGACAGTCCTGTTTCCAGTGACCTGACTGTTTGCATCTGAAGCACTTTCCCTTAGGCTTTTTCACACCACCCTGAACTCCCACTGCCTTCACAGCTTTCTGTGTCTGAGCCTTTTTCTTCTTCTTAATACCTTTCGGCTTAGAGGAAGAACCTTTCTCAGCCACATTCACTTGAACACTCTGCCGAAATAATCCTTTAGCTGCCTGAAGTTCTGTCAGCAGTTCCGCGAGACTATACTGCCTCTTGTTCATGTTGTAATTCAAGCGGAACTGCTCAAAACTCTTGGACAAGCTCATAAGGATAATGTCAATCTAGGTTTCCCCGTCAAGTTCAGTACCAAGGATCTCTATCTCATTCAGATGAGATATCATCTTGAGAACATGATCCCTTACAGGTGTGCCTTCAACCATCTGAGTGTTCATTAAAGCCTTCATGGCTACTTGCCTAGCAGCCCTATTCTGATCTCCAAAAAGTTCCTTGAGATTAAAGAGCATATCCGAAGCAGTGGCCATAGACTGATGCTGATGCTGCAAAACACCCGACATTGCTGCCAGAATGTAACATCGTGACATTTCATCAGCCTTAATCCACCGTTTATAATACTCTTTCTCATCTTCAAGAGCATCAATAGCAGGCTGTTCAGGCTTGGGTTCATAAGTGCAAAACTTGTACTCCTCAGCAGTCAACACAATGTCCAAATTTCGTTTCATTCAATATAGTTAGGTCCGGTAAGTTTGTTATCCTTAAGTATGGTGAATAGTGGATTAAAACCCATTTTATCTTGAGAATCATGCATAAAAACATCACATAAATAAGGGTGCATTAATTATTAAGATCTATTGATTCCTCTAACAATTATTAAAATTTAATGCACTAACATATAAACACCATAAGCTTCTGGTACGTCACGATGTGTGACATGTATACCACCTAATTTTGTTTAAATGTTACTTCGGTCCTATTACTAAACAATATGCCACGTTGGGGTGGAATATATTATTTTTCATATCTAAGTGTATACCATCATCAAATCTTAAATTATTCGAAATCTATAGAACCTGGTACGCCACGATGGGTGGCGTGTATACCTTCCAATATTCGTAATTTTTCCTTGAATAGAATACTTCAATTCAATATTCATCAATGGTTTGATTTCCAGGTAGTGGAAGAGTCACATCGGTCTCGCTTAAAACCCACAGCCTTACAAGTTCGATGAACCCGTTTTTGACAAAATCGCCCCAAATCAGAAATAAAGAAAATCCGTATTTATTCCTTTCATAATTTATTAATTTAAGAAGTTTGTTCTAGTAATTTCTATAACATTCTAGACACCATAAATTACATGCCACGATGGGTGACGTATATATAATTTATATTCGTCTTTATGTTAAATTACCTACAACCAATAATGGAGACCATGGGATTTAATTTCATATTAATTCCCTCTCCCACTTAGAATTTTTTTTATTAAAATTGAGGAATTTTAAAATTAAATGGGGCCCTATGTTGTTATAATTATGTCTAATCATGCATTCAAAATACACATATAATTTTAGCAACATATAACATTTAATTAAAGCAATAAATAAAATTTATGTCCATGTCGTCCTAATTAAGTTAAACATGCAATTTTAAAAGAATTACACACATAATCAATAAATTAAAGCAATAATTAAAATTTAATGGAAAAAATTAAAATAAATTTTCCACTATTATGGTCCTTGAAAAAAAAATCCAGCTCTCAAAAAAAAATCTGCCCCAAGCGCGCCCCGACGCCCCCAGCAGCCCCAGCAGCCCCAGCAGTCCCAGCTGCCGCAGCAGCCCCAGCAGCCCCAGCAGTCCCAGCTGCCGCAGCGGCCGCAACGCGCGCGCCTGTTGCTTTTCTGTGAGTTTTGTTTTGATTTTGTTCGATCCAAACATCAACAGCAGCCCCTTGTAATCGCACAACGGAACAAAAAACTACCGGAATTGATTTCCGATCGCACATAACTATTACAAAATACCCGGAACAATTACAAAAAAAATAGATCTAATACAAAACTAATTTTGTAAAATATATTCTAACACGATCAACCCTCGTGTAAATTACAACCACGATTAAACCACGTGGAAACCAAAACAAAAATTAACCACGATTAAACCACGTGGGATCCAAACACATAATTAAAATATACATGGCCATAATAGTGGATTAACAACCTGCATCAAAACCAATACAAGCAAAACACTATATACACGCATATATAATTACGACATGGACATTATATCATAAAACGTAGAACCCATTACCAGGCTCTTGATACCAATTGTTGGGAATCACGGACTTAGGGTGTTACTACGTTTTACGATAAAGATTACGAAAAGAGGATTACCTTGTTAATGGTTGATTCCACGCTCTTCTATTGTATTCCCAAATTCCCTTGAGCGAAGTGTGACCTCCGTCTTCTCAAGTTATCCTCTCTTCTTGCTCCTTGGTGGCTACAATATGTTTTCACACACTCCCAAGCAAGAAGAGAATAAGAATATATATAGGCTACAATAGGGACCATGGATAATTAGGTTGGGCCTTCTAATTACATCTTGAGCCTAGCCCAATGTAATTAAATATTAATTCAATCCACTAAAGAATTAATATTTGCACTACCTTTCCTAATACTGTAATTTAATTAATTCGGTTCCAATATTATTTGCTTATTAAATTCCCCATGTTTAAAATATCATATATCCATTAATTAAATAAATTACTGATAATTTAATTAATTAATATCTTTTATCCTTGATCATCCACTCAACCTTTATTTAATTATGCCAGAATAAATTCCACCTGCAGGGTTTCACATAATTAAATCTTTTTGAGCTTTCAAGGGGACATCATTAACCCGAATATTATCAGGACATGGATTCCTTCAATAAATAATATCCACCATGTATATAATTCTATCACCCAAAATATAATGATATAATTCAAAAGAATTATTTCATATATGAATCAAAGCATGTAAATAATATACACGTGTTAATTACTATTTCCGGATTAAGAACCTAAGCATTAATAATAATATAGAATCTTAGTTCTCCTTCTTAATCAGTATTAAGAGAACAATTCTAAATTTGATCATGTTCAATATAAACAAAGTATACTAGTATTATTTATTAGTCAATATAAACTAATCTAAATAATACTACAGCCATACCAGTGGATTGTCCAACACCACCTGTGCTGTGAACCTTATTATATTATATAACCGTATTTAAGAATCTAATATTCTGTATCCCATTTGATACTAGATTATTCACAATATATAATATTAGACAACATGTAAACAGTCAAATGATTCTCAAATAAACTGGCCAGAAATAAATGTACATACTTCAAATAAATATTTTCAGTATACACTAACAGAAAGGTTATCGCGTATGCCTCTTGCCAATTGAAGGAGTATGAGATCAGATACCCAACACAAAATCTAGAATTAGCAGCCATAGTGTTTGCCATGAAAATTTGGAGGCACTACCTGTACGGTGAGAAATGCAAGATTTACACAGACCACAAGAGCCTCAAATATATTTTTACACAGAAAGAACTAAACATGAGACATAGGAGGTGGTCCGAGTTGATTAAGGACTACGACTGTGAAATTTTGTATCACCCGGGTAAAGCCAATGTGGTGGATGACGCCCTTAGTAGGAAGGAAAGACTCAAGATGATAATGACATATGAGGAGTTAATTAAAGAATTTGAGAAGATGGAAATTGACGTGAGAATGACCGGTAAAGGAACGGAAGGATTATTTGAGATTAAGCTAGTGCCGGAACTGGCTGAAAAGATAGGAGTATGTTAGGAAAAGAAGATGAGTGAAGAAAGAGGAACATTGACCGGTGAGGAAGTGAGATGTGAGAAGGACGAGAAAGGGATCATGAGATATGCGTCCCGAATTTGGATTCCAAATGTGCAAGAGTTAAAAGATGAGCTGCTGTATGAAGGGCACAACTCCAGATATTCAATCTATCCAGGAAGTACGAAGATGTACCGTGACCTTAAGGAATATTATTGGTGGCCTAACATGAAGAGAGAAGTAGCAGAGTGGGTCAACAAGTGCTTGACATGCCAGAGAGTGAAGGCTGAACATCAGCGACCGAGTGGACTATTACGGCCCCTGGAAATTTCGGAATGGAAATGGGAGCATATAGCCATGGATTTTGTGACAGGCCTACCAAGAATGAATATCAATCACAATGCCATATGGGTTATCATATATAGACTGACCAAGTATGCGCACTTCCTGCCAATCAATGAAAGGTACACCGTAGACAAGCTGGTGGATATCTACTTGAAGGAAATTGTAGTGAGACACGGCGTTCCTGTTGCCATAGTGTCAGATCGAGACCCAAGGTTTAATTCCCGATTTTGGAGAAGCTTCAAGGAATGTGTATGAACCATACTAAACATGAGTACTGCTTACCACCCCCAGATTGATGGGCAAAGCGAAAGGACTATTCAGACCCTAGAAGATATGTTACGAGTGTGTGCCATCGACTTTAAAGGGAATTGGAATGACCACTTACCCCTGATCGAATTTGCCTACAACAATAGCTATCACGCTAGAATAGGAATGCCTCCGTATGAAGCTCTTTACGGAAGGAGATGCCGCTCTCCCCTATGTTGGGATGAAGTGTGAGAACACAAGATAATAGGACCAGAGTTAGTCCAGCAAACCAGGGAAATGGTGGGACTAATCAGGAAGAGACTGGTAGCAGCTCAAGACAGACAAAAGAAGTACGCCGACCAGACCAGAAAAGATAAAGAATATGAAGTAGGGGATTCAGTGTTGTTGAAGGTATCTCCGTGGAAAGGAGTGATGAGATTTGGAAAGAAAGGGAAGCTGAGTGCCAGATTCATAGGACCCTTTGAAATTTTCAGGAGAATAGGACCTATAGCTTACGAGCTCGCCTTGCCTCCTAATCTGCAACAAGTGCACAACGTGTTCCACGTGTCCATGTTAGGGAGGTACCATGCGGATGCGCGACATGTGATAGAATATGAGCAGGTAGATTTACAGCCAGACCTGAATTACATTGAGCAGCCAGTAAGGATAATGGACCAAAAAGACCCAAGTGCTGAGGAACAAGACTGTGAAGCTGGTTAGGATCTTGTGGAGGAATCAAAATGTCGAAGAGTCAACTTGGGAACTTGAAGATGCAATGAGGAATAGATATCCCCACTTATTTTTTAATTGATTCCGGGACGGAATCCTTGTTAGAGGGGAAGACTGTAATAACTCGAATTTTTGAGACTTTGTAAAAACGTTCAATGAATAGTAACCCTGACAGACGGGGGAAATTTTTTTAGCCCACACTATGTTGTGCATGAGAAAATGAGTTTCGAAGTTGATATTATGATTATACGTACCAAATGAGTGTATGTAAACGCTATTAATTTTCGAAGAAAATGAACTTTGAAAAATGACCATATTTACGAATCATCGAGGATTACGGAAATCACAATGTAATTACGAATTTAAAACCCTATGGATTTATATCCAAGGATGATACTTCGAAACATAAGAAATAAATACGAAAGGATTTACGTCGCGAACCGTTTGCGAGAAAGTATTACGAAAACGTTCAAGCGACCTAACGAACGCGTAAACGATTAAATAAACGTAACACACTAACTAACCATGGTATAAAAGTAACCATGGTTACTTTATCAAATAGTAAGATAAGAGAGTAGGATGATCAACTAAGGGCTAGAGAATAGTGAAGCTAATGGCTAAGCTAATTAGCTTAGCTTGTAATCTAAAAAGCCTAGCTAGTTTTGTCCAAAGATTTACCAACAAAAATCAATCCTAGGACTTATACTAGAAGAATAAACAATATATCACAACATTATTGCAAGAAACAACCAAGAAGCAACACAAAACTCTCTCCCCTCTCCCAAATACTCTCCATTCGGCCAAACACAAAACAAGGAGAAATCAAAATCAAATCACCAAGCTCTAGCCATGGAAAAATTCCCCCATTAATTCTCAAGCTTAATACCACCTAAACTAAGGTAATATAAATCTTTGAGCTCTTTTTATCAAGGTTTGATGGGCGAAATAAATTCAAGAAAGATGATAGTGAATAGTATGAATAGTAACTTTTATTTGGTTTCTTGATTTTAATTGTTGTTTTAGGTTCCAAAAACCCTACTAAGCACTCCCAATACTTCACCATAATCAAGAACACATCTCAAACTCTCAATAAAGGTATAAATCTTTGACCCATCCTTACTGAAGATTTAAATTCAAGCTTCTTTTAAAACATAGTTGTAAACCTAGTCTTGGTGAAAGTATTGTTGTAATCTTGATGTTTAGCTAAGTAGATTTAAGTTTGATTGTTTTTTCCTCAAGAACATGATGTTCTTGAGAGGAGTTAGTGTGGTGATTATGTTATATTGATTGTTGGTGGTAGTATAAAGATTTAAGGCATAAACGAAACTCCGATCATAACAGTAATCTCGCTAAAATGAACAAAACGTAACTTTAAGTTTCTGCAGAAAGTCCCGAAGATATAACTGTAGTTTCACTTGATTATGATATAAAATGTTATAAATATCGTTTAGGCGCTTGAATCGCTTGATTCCGATTTACGAATTAAAAGTTATGGCCGTTTTACTAAAAGTGATTTACGCGACAAAAACTGCTACGAATTACAAACTTTGAAAATAAAAAGGATCAACTTAAAAATGTTCATAAATCATGAAATTTTTATAAAGAGTAGTAAATAGAGTTCCTTAACTTTCATATAAATTTCAAGTGAAAATAAGGATTTTTAAATTTTATAAAAATATCGGAGCCGAGACCGCGCGATTAGAAAACCGTAGAATCCATAAGCGGAGCCGACGATGAAAATGAAAACGGACTTAAGATACTTTGAAAAAGGAAGTGACCATAATGTGAATAAAGACTTAAAGAAATTATAAGGGTAATATAAGTTGAGAGGGTGCATAATATGTAGCGCATGAGTGCGAGTCGCCGTAAATTAGAACGGGACCTAACAAAATGAATTTTATTTATGATTATAGATTTCCGAGCGGGACCTAGAGCATCCTCCACCTCGAGATACCCTGACAAGTTTACGAACCCAACTCCATTTACTGTTGTGTTGTGAAAGGATTGTTTTATTATCATTGTATAAATACCATGCTTCTCATGATACTTAGTAATTGAGTTTTTGCATAATGTAGCGATAATGTATAATAAGCATATATCGTAAAATATTTAACTCCGCCATAAGCGTGATGTATAATTATAAGACCAAGAGTCGGTCGGGATTTTAAAATAAAAACCCGGGAATCATTCCGGTGATATTATAGGACGATTAAAAGTCCATAGTAGTACGTTTTAAGGGACTCAACGTCCACTTACAAAATATTAAACACCTCGAACTTTTATTAAAACGATTTTCAAAGATCGTATTCCCTCAACTATACTTTATCGTTCGAATAATAAATATTTATTTACTATTCATTTATTATGGGAGAAGTATTCTCCAGTGAATATTTATTTCAGATTCGATTAAATATTAAAGATTATTAAATTACTTAAACATAAATTAGTTGAGGAATATTATTTCAAATATTCTTTTAAAGTATAATTATTCGAGATTTAATTATTTAACGATTAATATTTAATTATTAATTATTTATTAAATGATTTATTTATGATTTAAAAATTATAAAACCTGATTTAAAATACTTTCTGATTTTCGGAAAATCATTCGAATAATTTCAGAACGTCGGAGAATATTATCTCGACTTATTTTAATTATTTTGATTATAGTTTCAAAAGAAACTCCCCCTTATATGACTAATATGTTGACAACGGTCAACTCACATCCTTAGTACTTCCTCCGAAAATTCTCGGAAGTGCATATATATACGTACATATCCAAGTGTACCTATCAACAAGCAATATGCTTAGGGAACAATATAAGTTCCATATATATGATGGGATTCTTACAAGGACAAGGAGGGGTAGACTCCAGTACTTTGTGGACCGGGGAGACTACCAATTTGCTATCACATGAGAAGGTATTTTATATACTGATGAACATGTGGAGTATGCGTACCTGATAGGGATGGACGCAAAACCGTGTCTTGAGAGGGATAAACGCGAAGTGTGGACCTGAGAGGGACGAACCCAGAAAAGGCTCGAATGTGGCCAGGGTGATAACCGATAATAAAAGGGAATCGTCCATCTACATGTAGAAAAGGTTACTATTTCCGTAGTACGACTGATCATCGTATGCGGTGGCTCCAGTGAATGTCCTATTCTTCCAATTGGAATTGTGATGCAATACCATAACCCAAGCCTAGGTGTTGGGTTTACCATTAAGGTATTCGTAGGATAATAATCCATTAAAGAATTGTTTTCATAAGAAGGTGTGTATCACCAAGGAAAATTATTTTTGAATAAAGCATAATTATCATATATGATGTTTTACTTGAGTTTATCATACAGTCATTGTTGGATTTTTAACGCAGCGGGGTCATGGCAAAACACTTTTACACATCCAAAATCCAAATAAAAGCATATAAATCGTGAATAAAAATTCGAGGGATCAAATCTAACCTTTAAAAATAATTCGGAGACAACGATCAGAGATCCTTAGCAGTTGCTCCTCAAGTGTGAAGCACTCCACCGGTATCCACCAAGAAAACGATGTTAAGGAGGAGGAAGGAGGTGGAGAGAATTGGGTTTTCCAAACTTTTTGGGTTTTGTGTGAGTTCAAATAAAATTAGGGTCTATAATAGTGTATTTATAGGCAAAATTTTCAGCAGAAATTTTCCCATAAATATTATTATTATTATCCCATTTATTATTCTTATTAATAATTAAAACACCTTTTAATCATTAATCTTTTTTCTAAACACTTTAGAAATAATTCTCTCTCTTGATTTAATTTCCAAAAATTAAATCCTGTAATTAATAATATTAAGAACTTTTCTTAATTAATTTATAATCAATTAAATCTCATTTAATCAATTATTAAATTTGCCAATTAATTATTTATTTCATAAATAAATAATTATTAGCCATTATTAATTAATTCCTCCACCATTAAATCATTCTCTTTTTATGGTGTGACCCTGTAGGTTCAATATTAAGCCGGTAGTAGAAATAAATAATAATAAAACTATTTTATCATTATTTATATAAATTCTCTAATTTATTAAATATGATTAATTAATTAATCACATTTATTCTACATCGTGAGTGATGCTTCTCAACATATCGCGACTATCCGGATAATATGAATTCACTGCTTAGAATACCAAGAACCTGTCAGTGAATAGTTACCGTACAATAAACTCCTTCTACCCTACAATGTCCCGATTAAATACAAGGCATGGATCTCGTGTCAAGCCTATCTAATTCAATCACTTGCTTACCATTTACTATGCGTAGTTCTATGCAAATTAAAAACTCCTTTCTAATTTCATTCACTCTGGCCAGAGATTCCTGAACTAGCATAAGTGGATCAGTCTTGAACATTCGCTTCCTTCACTTGAAGGGGTAGATCCTTTATTGATCATACACTATCTTCGTGTACAAATTCCTATACCCAGAAGAGCCCTAATAATTGTCCCTGGAGACTAAGAACTAAACCAAAGCATAGTTCAGTGTACACAAGATGACTATGATGACCTCAAGTCTAAGGATACTTGTACAACTATCACTAATCGAACAACTGCTGACACGTGAGTGAACTCCATCAGTTGTTCAGCTAGGCGAGTCATGTTCAGTGAACTTATTCTATAATAAGCACCTACATACTAGCTATAGTGTCACCACACAAATGTCTATGAGAACAGACATCCTTCATAATGAAGCAAGCATAGTATGTACCGATCTTTGCGGATTATTAATTACCAGTTAGTAATCCTATGACCAGGAACTATTTAAGTTTAGAGTTATCATCTTTTTAGGTCTCACTATTATGATCTCATCATAATCCATAAAAAGCTTTACTCTAAACTATGGTATATCTTATTTAAACACTTAAATAGATAAAGCCCGTAATAAAAATAAAACAAGTCTTTATTAATATCAATGAAATCAAAATAGATTACATAAAAATTATTCCTAAATCCTTATACATGATTGGACTTAGGACATATTCCTTTCAATCTCCCACTTGTACTAAAGCCAATCACTCTGGTATCTAATACCCATCTTGTCTTTATGACGATCAAAGTGACTTTCATAAAGTAGCTTTGTGAGTGGGTCTGCTATGTTGTTATATGTGTCAACTCTAATTCAATACAATACAAAAAATGTTACCGCGCTCCCACTAACCCTTTTGTAGACGCATGGTTCATCTACGTTTTTTTGATAAAATCAAACTCTTTGATTGTCTCATCAAAACGAATGTTCCATCTTTCGAGAAGCTTGCTTTAAACCACATATGGTTCGTAGCAGCTTACACACTAGGTTTTCATTTCCCTTGGAAAGAAAACCATCTGGCTATTTACCAGATCACATAGTCATAGTAAGCAGCATTCGTAAGCAAAATCCGAACTGATTTTAACAGGGCTACAGGTAAAAGGTTTCATCAAAGTCAATCCATTGCCTTTGTTTGAATCCTTTTCCCAAAAGCCTGGCCTTAAAGGTCTCCACCTGGCCATCTGCTATAATCTATCTTTTGTATACCATATACATAGATTCCATTCTGGATTTCATGGCACTATGCCATTTCTCTGAGTCAACACTACTCATAGCCTCATTATAGGTCACAGGGTCGTCATCATCAATGATCGACAACTCATTGTCATTCTCAATGACAAGGCAATATTACCTCTCTGGTTGGCGAGACACTCTCCCTGATTTATGAATGGGTTGTTCTACAAAAGGTTGTCCAGTCAGAACAGGTGTTTCCACTTGATCCGTAGTAGTTTGTGCTTCTTGAACTTCATCAAGTTCAATTTTGCTCCCACTGTTTCCTTCAAGGATAAACTCCTTTTCCAAGAAGGTAGCATGTCTGGAGACAAACACCTGATGATCGGTGTAAAAGTAATACCCTAAAGTCTCTTTAGGATATCCCACAAAACTACATTTTACGGATCGATATTCCAGCTTATATGGGTCAACTTACTTGACATAAGCTTGGACATCCCCAAATCTTAACGTGTTTAAGACTCGGTTTCCTTTCTTTCCATATCTCATATGAAGTTTGAGGAACAGATTTTGGAAGGCACCTTATTCAGTAAATATGCTGAGGTTTCCAATGCATAACCCCATAGGAATACTGGAAGATTTGCATAGCTCATCATGGACCGAACTATGTCCAACAAAGTTCGATTTCTCCTTTCAGATACCAATCTGGAGGAGTCCACTGGGAGACTATACCATTTACTTTGAGATAATCTAGAAACACTCCATTAAAGTATTCACCACCTCGATCTGATCGAAGAGTTATAATACTATGTTTGGTTGTTTCTCCACTTCATACTTATATTCTTTGAACTTTTCAAAGGCCTCAGACTTGTGTTTCATCAAACACATATCCGAATCCAGATCTATCATCTATGAAAGTAATGAAGTATAAAAATCCACCCATGGCTTGTGTAGACATTGGTCCACATACATCTGTGTGTACCATTCCTAGCAAATTTGCAGCCCTCTCTCCATGTCCACTAAATGGAGACTGCCGTGCCACTATGAAGTGAGATTTTCATCATCCCTTTTCTTTTATTAGTTTGTTCAATCTGAAGCAAATTATGTCACATATATATACAGACCATTATTTAAAGCACCACGTCCATTAAGAATATTATCTCTAAGAATAGAACATTCATTATTCTCAATAATAAATGAAAATCCAGTCAAGTCTAACATGGGAATAATATTCCTCACAATCGAGGGAACAAAATAACAATTATTTAAAACAATAGTCTTGCCCGTAGGCATATGAATGAAATGATTCTACATCTTCAGCAGCAACTCTTGCTCTATTTCCATCAGTAGAATCACCTCCTCTTCCTCAAGAGTCCTACTTCTCCTTGGTCCCTGCAACAAATTGCAGATATGAGAACCACAGGCGGTATCTAATACCCAAGTAGAAATTTGATATAATGACATATTCACTTCTATCATGAACATACCCGACAGAAGCGGTAGTCTCACTACCCTTCTTCTTCTTCAATTCTGCAAGGTAAACCTTGCAGTTCCTCTTCCAGTGCCCCACCTTGTTACAGTGAAAGCAAACAACTTTGCTCTTGGGGTCTTCAGCTTTTGGTGGAACCGGCTTTTCTTCACCTACTTTCTTCTTCTTGGAAGAGTTCCTCTTCCTTTTCTTAGGATTGGAACCTTCACCAATTAGAAGAACAGAACTCTTCTTAGGGGGAAAATTTGATTCCGCAGTCTTCAACATGTTGTGGAGTTCAGGCAGGCTGACATCCAACTTATTCATGTGAAAGTTCACAACAAACTGTGAGAACGAACTCGGAAGCGATTGCAAGACCAGGTCTTGGCTCAGCTCCCCATCCATGACAAAACCAAGTTGTCCAAGACGTTCAATCAAATTGATCATCTTAAGTACATGGTCATTCACAGATGATCCCTCAGACATCCTACAACCGAACAGCTCCTTCGATATCTCATATCGAGCTGTCCTCCCCGCCACATCATACAACTCTTGTAGATGCATGAGGATAGTGTGAACATCCATATGCTCATGTTGCTTCTGTAGCTCAATGTTCATGGAAGCTAGCATGATGCATTGAGCAACATTTGCATCATCTATCCACTTACGATACACAACATGTTCATCATTATGTGCATCACTAGCAGGTTCAGTAGGCTTAGGTGAGTCAATCACGTATTCCAGCTTCTCAATCCTGAGAACAATTCTCAAGTTTCGAAGCCAGTCAGCATAATTAGGACCAGTCAATTTGTGAGCATCTAGTATGCTCCTGAGTGATAGTGTAGAAGACATAACGTACAAAGTAAATCTGTAAATGATAAACACATAACAACACTTAGCAAATATTCGATTTCATTTCAAAATACTATATGAATTGGGTCTTTATTCATAAGTGGCTCCCACTAGTTTTCCTAATTTATTCAACCCCCTACATGAAAAATTAAGCATTCATAATGCTAGTGGGAATAGGGATCCTACATTCCATTACACAACCCCGGCTGTGGCACGAAACGCCATGTAATGTTCAATAGGCAGACAACTCTTGTCAATTACATCTAATGTTATTCCCTAATCAAACTTTAGCCTCTTGAATAATTGAGTCACGGCTGTGGCACGACAAACTCAATATTCTAAGTCAAGTCTAACCCAACATTCCGTACAATTGAATCAGTCCCCAAAGGCCCACGGCTATGGCACGTAACGACCTTTAGATTCTTATTCAATGTACACATCTCTATGTAATAGACAAGTATTTCTTATTTCGAAATCAAAGCCCTCGGCTGTGGCATGAAACGACAATGATTCAAAAATAAGAACTACTTTCTACCATGTTGGAAGGCTATGACCGACACAAGCCCGTTGTGTCATTGGCCAAAAACTACTTGATATTATTTAATTTTAGAGGGATTATATTACATTACAATCATAATCATATTATAAAGAGATTCTTCCTTTTAAATTAAATATTTCAAATCAATAATCAATAATCAGATGATTAAAAGATCGGGTGGAGCATTGTCAAGAGGCGTCACTTAATAACCCTTTCTTACAGATAGAAATCTGTTGTTGACAGAATCATCCTTTCTCTCATATCAAAAATTCATATTCAATTACGTGTTTCACAAACACAAGAATCTCATGATTGTATTCATAATATTGTTCTTAAGGTTATGAAACAATTTCACTATACTAGGTTGTCTAACAAACGCCTTATGTTTATTTAAGTTCACCTAAATCTATCATCGCATGATAAACTAAGCATATATCACATATATCAACATGAATAAACATCAAGATAGGCATGTTATATCATCTCTATGTATCACATGAAGCATTTAAAATCAATTCAAACGATCAAAAATAGCTTTAAAATACTTCATAGAATATAAACAGTTCAAAACTTTTATATAAACTAAAATTGATCACTACATTAGATCCGTCTCGGAAAAATGAATCCAACGGTATATTGCACGCCCAAAACGGAGTTACGAAACTCCCAGAAAATCAATTTTAAAATCAACAGAAGGGCTGTAACGCATTACAGGAACACGTTACAAGCCCTGTAACGCATTCCGGTGATGCGTTACACACCTTTTAAGCCATTTAAGGGTGTAACGCATTCCGTGAATGCGCCACAGGTGTGTAACGCATTCCCGGAATGCGTTACACCCCTATTTTTTTTTCCAGCCGCCGCCTGGTTTCTTCTCGAACAACGTGCCGCCGTTCCTGACATCTCTGTACTCCCGATCTTTCTTTCCGTGCACAATAGCAGATAACATCAGCAGTATATACAAAAGGTATACAAACATATATATATATATATATATACAATATATATATATATATACAATATATATATATATATATATATTTACTTATTTAATTACGAATTTTAATTGAAACAACTTCAAAAATTCATAATAAAAAATCTATACATCATAAAATTATGAAAAAAATATCCAGACGATCTACAACACTTGTAGAACCCAGATCAACATTCAAAATTATTCTGAGAAATGATTTCTCATCAGACAAAATTAATCCATGATATAACTTGTAAAAATCATAATTAATTCATACAAGCACATAAAATTCTGAAATTTTTACCACAGATCTATATGCATACAACCTATGCTCTGATACTATTGTTGGATTTTTAACGCAGCGGGGTCATGGCAAAACACTTTTACACATCCAAAATCCAAATAAAAGTATATAAATCGTGAATAAAAATTCGAGGGATCGAATCTAACCTTTAAAAATAATTCGGAGAGAACGATCAGAGATCCTTAGCAGTTGCTCCTCAAGTGTGAAGCACTCCACCGGTATCCACCAAGAAAACGATGTTAAGGAGGAGGAAGGAGGTGGAGAAAATTGGATTTTCCAAACTTTTTGGGTTTTGTGTGAGTTCAAATAAAATTAGGGTCTATAATAGTGTATTTATAGGCAAAATTTTCAGCTGAAATTTTCCCATAAATATTATTATTATTATTATCCCATTTATTATTCTCATTAATAATTAAAACACCTTTTAATCATTAATCCTTTTTCTAAACACTTTAGAAATAATTCTCTCTCTTGATTTAATTTCCAAAAATTAAATCCTTTAATTAATAATATTAAGAACTTTTCTTAATTAATTTATAATCAATTAAATCTCATTTAATCAATTATTAAATTTGCCAATTAATTATTTATTACATAAATAAATAATTATTAGCCATTATTAATTAATTCCTCCACCATTAAATCATTCTCTTTTTATGGTGTGACCCTGTAGGTTCAATATTAAGCCGGTAGTAGAAATAAATAATAATAAAACTATTTTATCATTATTTATATAAATTCTCTAATTTATTAAATATGATTAATTAATTAATCACATTTATTCTATATCGTGAGTGATGCTTCTCAACATATCGCGACTATCCGGATAATATGAATTCACTGCTTAGAATACCAAGAACCTGTCAGTGAATAGTTACCGTACAATAAACTCCTTCTACCCTACAATGTCCCGATTAAATACAAGGCATGGATCTCGTGTCAAGCCTATCTAATTCAATCACTTGCTTACCATTTACTATGCGTAGTTCTATGCAAATTAGAAACTCCTTTCTAATTTCATTCACTCTGGCCAGAGATTCCTGAACTAGCATAAGTGGATCAGCCTTGAACATTCGCTTCCTTCACTGGAAGGGGTAGATCCTTTATTGATCATACACTATCTTCGTGTACAAATTCCTATACCCAGAAGAGCCCTAATAATTGTCCCTGGAGACTAAGAACTAAATCAAAGCATAGTTCAGTGTACACAAGATGACTATGATGACCTCAAGTCTAAGGATACTTGTACAACTATCACTAAGCGAACAACTGCTGACACGTGAGTGAACTCCATCAGTTGTTCAGCTTGGCGAGTCATGTTCAGTGAACTTATTCTATAATAAGTACCTACATACTAGCTATAGTGTCACCACACAAATGTCTATGAGAACATACATCCTTCATAATGAAGCAAGCATAGTATGTACCGATCTTTGCGGATTATTAATTACCAGTTAGTAATCCTATGACCAGGAACTATTTAAGTTTAGAGTTATCATCTTTTTAGGTCTCACTATTATGATCTCATCATAATCCATAAAAAGCTTTACTCTAAACTATGGTATATCGTATTTAAACACTTAAATAGATAAAGCCCGTAATAAAAACAAAACAAGTCTTTATTAATATCAATGAAATCAAAACAGATTACATAAAAGTTATTCCTAAATCCTTATACATGATTGGACTTAGGACATATTCCTTTCAGTCATTTCATATTGTACATCATTATGCTGGGCATTATAGCTCACACTTGTATTCTTAAAATTGACACAACACAACAGTGAATCAAGATGCCTATCATGAAACTCACAGCCAGGAAACGGGTAGGAAATGGCCAGTTGTTCCGTAGATTATTTGGTGTTGCACCACAGGTAGACCGAATAAGATGGATTGGTTTTTAGTTGTTTTTAGTCTGGCTTATTTATAAGTATGACTTATGTAAGGTAATGAATAAGAAACAAATATTTGGTCGACGGACTAGCCTTACTTAAAGGTTATTTCCCCTGTAAGACTTAATTACTTTTGGATTGTAATAATTATCACTTTGTGGATTGATTTACTTTAGTAATGAATTGTTCGTTTCCAAGACAATAACCTATAAGTGTATGTGTGTGTGATAAGTTTGGGGTCGTGAATTGTGAGTATTTATATATTGTGATGTGAGGTATGTGGTATATAGTATTCAAGATGGCGTGGCCTCCTAGATCCCTGACCCCGGATTTTGGGGCGCCACATGTGCCTTGGGTGCCCCATTTGTTTAGTTGGATATGCTTTGGCATACTGGTGTTGCTCCGCGGCTGATCACCAGCGGCAATACACCGTTGTTCAAGAATTCCAATCTAAATTATTATATTGCTTTTTATAATCATAGAATAATTGATTTTTTAAGTGTTTTAGTTTTGAATAAAAGGTTAAATGTAGTTTTGATTTAGTTTCTGCTTGATGTGGATATTTAGTTTGTTGTTAAATATCAAAGGTGGTATTAGTACAGATGATTGAGGTTGACTTCAGTATGGGATGTTGTGAGCATCAAAGTTTGTATTGATATCTAATTTGATATGACAACAAAATGAGTATTAATGTCAAGAGTCCCTGCTCGGTATTGAATCAAGTTTATGATTCAATCCATAATCATTGCTTCTTGTTATTGTTGTTTGCGATATTTCCGTAAACACGGTTTTACAAGTTTTATCCTCGTCAAGATTCAAAGTATTGCTGAAGCATATCGCTCAAAAATATCAAAAAGAGTTTTGAGTACAATGAGAAACAATTTTCCGATTTTTAATAAATTTTCTGTTTCAGCAATTATGATTTTAAAATATTCGGCGCCATTGCAGACGTCGGTTTTATATCAAAAAGACCCTATATATATTACAATGAACTTGCTGAGCATTTCTTTCGCTCATACTTGCCTGTTTTTAAATTTAACCTCCAGCGAGGATTAACTTACGTTGTTTAACCGCATAATTCGAGGAAGCAAAGAAGAAGCATTTTGAAGGTGGTTGGTCCAGGGTTTGCGGACTAGTGTAAGTTTTATTATGTAAAGTTGTTTATATTATATTATATTATATTATAGTTGTGTATTTTATAGTTGGGCCTAGTATACTTCTTTTCGAAGTTATACTAACGGGTTAAGTTTTGAGATTGAGAATTTTTGAAAAGAGTTTTAAAAGAAAGAGAAGGTTTTTTTGTGGAATTTGGATATCTTGTTTCTAGAACTGTAATCTTAAAAGATCTTGGATTAGTGTGGAGTCATAGATGCTAAATATCTTCCGCTGGCATTTGTTTATTGATTAAATAGGTTAATTTGGATTGAGGTTTCATAGTGACGACCAAATCCCTTGACCCCGGATTTGGGGGCGTTATAGGTTGGTATCAGAGCTGAGGTTATAGTAAACTAGAAACGAGAGTGTGTAGGAGTGTGTATAGCTATGTGAGGACGCTTGAGCTCATATCGAGTTCCTGTTGGACTATTGGATATAGTACCAATGAGTAAGTTATGATAGCGCATTCGTTTGAGATGATTGTGCTGAGCTGGATAAAACTCCTAGAAGTTGCAGACGTCTATTGTGGAATCTTCCGAGGCTACTATGATTCGACGACAATGGAGATTATCGATATCCTTGGAATGTGTAGAAGTGTCTAGAATCGAATGGTGAGTTAACAGAAGAGTTCAAATAAAAAATAAGCATAAAGACTTTGGCAATACATTCTCTATCTATAACTTCTTTTGTCATCTCTCAAAAAGAGGTATCTGTTAGAGGATATATTCCCTAACACTCATTTAGTCATTTTGTACCAGAATTTTATTTTCTAGATTCTATTTCCTTCAGAGATATCAGCTTTGAAATCTTTTCAGTTTTGTTCATTCAATTTTAAATTCATTTGATATTCTTTTATTCTGACTGAGATTAACAACCCTATCTATAAGGGACGCAAGGTATACCTGTCTGTGTGATAGGAGTTGGATGGGACGTCATCACTTGTGTGTATTGTGAATACATGAAGGTTAACAACCTTTAGTAGTGTCTTGATTTTGGCACACAACACCAAGTTCGTTTGATCAGTATTGATCTCTCAGTTATTCTTTCATTTCAACAATACTTTATCTCAAATTCATATTTTAATAATCACAATAATGGGAAACCCGTTATGATATGAAATTCTTTTTTCTTTGAAATTTCATGATTTTATCATCTCAAATATTCGAAGGTATGCCAATCAAGCTGAGATGAGTTACTCAGGTCAATGGAAAGTAAGACTTTTGGATGAAATTCCCACGAGCGACAGTGGATTGCAATGTGGTTAGAATATTAGTGGCGTATAACGAATTCAGTCTATATTGAAGTTTTACATGGATTCACGCTTTTATTCACAACATAAAAATAACACAAATATGCTTATTTGACCGTGCAATGAGTGAGGTCAACAAAAGACTTATACAATAATACCCATGTAGCGAGCGTTAGGTTAGTGGATCTCAGACTATAAAAAGCCTTAGGTCACTACGCACAAAGTTCCCTAAGAACTTAATAACTCGAGTATTAAAGAGCCCACTCGTGATCAATTATGCATAAACACACATATATATATATTCTTTTTTTCTTGTTTTTTTTCTTTTTTTCTTTTCTTTTTTTCATAAATTTCTGAACGAGTGCGTTTCGCTCCATCTCGTTCTACCCTAGACTACTCATATAAAATGAGCTGGCTACTAGCCATTTGATACCTAGCCACAACAACTAGCAATGAAATCCAATTTTCTCCAATTTTTAAATATCCATGTTATTTTGTTATTAAGAGAATATCCTAAATTCAAAATATAAACAAGCAATTAAACCTCGACAAACAAATAAACCATGACCATGATCTAGCCCTCAAGCAACCTATAAGACTTAGTGAAATACAATTGTCTCTAGCATGCAAATCAACTCGATAAGGATTAACATCACTACACTAGCATCAATATCGCAAATCAATCGGCAAAATTATCTAAGGGATCATGTTATTATGCAAATGCATGAAACTATATGAACAAACTATCATAAAAACTATAAAAATAAAATAAAAAACTACTACATGGCAAATAATATGAACTGAACTAGCATGAACATGCAAACTAAATGCGACTCACACAAAACACATAAATCCTTAACTACTACCCCCAAACTTAAAATATTCACTGTCCTCCGTGAAGGTAATAGCAAGGAATCAAGAATACCTAATCAGAATCAGGATTATCACCCTCAAGGGGTGGAGTATCAGGAGTTTCTAGAGGTGGATACATGGAGTCCTCACCGAATACTGGCCACTGAATGTCAACTCCTGTGGCTTTGAAAGTAGTCCCCAACGCCTGGGTGAGGTCATGTGCAAACCTGCTATGGATTTCATGCATCGCATCCATCCTCCTAGCTAGATGCCTATACTATGTCATACTCAAACCAGCACTGCCCTGTGCTTCATCCTGTTGTTGCTGCTGCTGCGATCCCGAAAGACCAGCCTCCTCTCCCAACTGTCCAAGCTGCTCGACGAGCCCGCGAAGTCCCACCAACATAAGTCTAATCCGCTAGCCTTCCACCTGATAGATGGTCATAAGAATAACCAAGCCCCTTAGAATCGGGCTTCCCACCATACCACTTTGTCATGTTCAACAATGTCGAACTATCAATCGGAGCACTGGGGAGCTGCAACTTCTCATGTGCGGGCTAACGAACACCAACCGCCACGCACAACTTCCTCATAATAGACGCATAGGGTATCGAACCCGTAGTACTCCCTCACAAGAACCTTAAAATACCTTGATGGATCACCATCCCAAGATCCACATAGTCTCCCTGCAGAATACCCCACAATAAATGAGCACGCTCCACAGTAATCTCATGTACGTGAGAAGATGGCATGATATTAGCACAAATAAAAGAATTCCATGCACGTGCAAACCTGTTCATGCACGAGGCAGGGAACATGGTATACTCATATGTGTCCTTCTTGAACTTCCAATGAGTTTCAGGCACACACAGGGTAGCAACAATCAAATCTGAGTTAAACTCCTCCGGAGTCTTCTCGTTCCAGTTATCTTGATCCTCCTTCTTCTCGGGATGCTCAATCACCCAATAAATCACCTCAGTACTGTAGTCCACCGTCATCCCCCTCACCACCGTGAAACCGTTCTTCTCCGCCTTAGCATTAGCATAAAACTCACGCACCATACTCATGGGCACAACATCGGGTGTCTCGCAGAAAACAACCCAGCCCATCTCCAAGATCATCTCCAACAACTTACCATCTTTCCCCGATGGCAGAAAACCACGCTCCTTGGCTATAGGCTTCGAAAGTAGCCTCACATACTCCGCCTCAGCCTTAGGAGTTAAAAACCTAGGCCTCACACCACCTGCATTCGAAGAATCAGTGGTGCTGCTGTTTACTTGAGTTCGCTGTCTTTTTGGTGCCATTGAGTTTGAGAGAGATTGAGAGAATAGAAGTTTGAAAGAGAGATTGTGTGTGTTGAGAGTTTTGAGAAGTGATGGAGAAGTTTGTGTATAAGTGTATATATATATAAGAGATTGGGAGAGAATTAGTTATGAAAAAGGAGTGGGAATTGATTATGGGAATAATGGGAATAATGGGTTTGATTTGGAGAGGGAATTTTTGGGATGTGGAAGAGTAAAATTCGGGTGGGAATTGATTTTGTATTAAAAGTCCTGAATTTCTCTTCAAAACTAACTTATATTTTTCTGAAACAGGGACCCAATGCGGCCGCGTGCCACCTCGGCGAGGGCGCGCCCAGTTTCTGGAATTTCAGCGCGGCCGTGCGCCAAGGTAGCGCGGGCCGCGCGGCCGCGCCCAGCTACTGGAAAAACAGCACGGCCGCCCCGCTTCTCAGCGTGGGCGCGCCGTGCTACTGAAGTTGGCCCTGGATTTTTTTATTTTTCTGATTTTTTTTCTATTTTTCTCTTTTCTTTCTGCTTCCTCTATCTACTAATGTACAACAAACTTGGGTTGCCTCCCAAGAAGCGCTTGGTTTACGTCGTTAGCTCGACATAGAATCTCGAGATCAAGTAGACAATAAAACGACACTAACCACCTCACGGTTCACCATTTCCCCATAGTAATGCTTCAACCTCTGACCATTTACCTTGAATGCTTGGCCTAGATCATTCTCAAAAATCTCCACAGCTCCATGCGGAAACACAATTTTGATTATGAAAGGCCCGGACCATCTCGACTTTAATTTTCCAGGAAAAAGACGAAGATGAGAGTTAAATAACAGAACTTGTTGTCTCGGCACAAATGACTTGAGCTCCAGACCCCTATCATGCCACCTCTTGACTTTCTCCTTGTACATTCTATTGTTTTCATATATTTGAAGCCGAAATTCGTCAAGTTCATTCAATTCAAGCATTCTCTTCTTATCAGCTGCATCCAAATCAAGGTTCAACTTCTTCAAATCCCAATACGCTTTATGCTCGAGCTCCACAAGCAAATGACACCCCTACCATAAACCAACTGAAATGGCGATATTCTCAACGGAGTCTTGTATGCTGTTCTATATGCCCAAACAGCTTCATCAAGCTTCAAAGACCAATCCTTCCTTGATAGACACACAACTTTCTCTAAAATATGCTTGATCTCCCTGTTAGACACCTCAGCTTGACCATTAGTCTGAGGATGGTAGGCTGTTGCAATGCGATGATTCACATTATACCTTTGCATTATGGCAGTGAACTTGCGATTGCCAAAATGCTCATCACTGATTATGACTCTTGGAGTCCCAAATCGTGTGAATATCTACTTATGAAAAAAAGGGCTACATTCGCATCATTTGTCGGCAAGGCCTTGACTTCAACCCATTTCGATACATAATCGACCGCCAACATGATATACTGGTTATTGCAAGATGAGACAAACGGGCCCATGAAGTCGATTCCCCAAACATCGAAGACTTCAACCTCGAGAAGCACATTAAGTGGCATCTCATCCCTGTTAGGGCGAAAACACGCGCTAATATTCACGCAAGCATACGTGTTCGCAAGTAATATAGAATATTTTCTAGTTCGTTCCCTCAGAGACTCAGACTAAATTATTGTCTAATTAAACTCACTCATCAATGTATGATTACTTCTCAATGTTAAGACACTAACACTTAAAATTGTTGATTAAATATTAACTATAATTAACTACTTAATTAATCACTTAACTAACACTTCAATTTATCAATAATAAAACACTCATGAGATCACAACTTCATTATTACTTCCTTCTATAGCCATTGTTATTACCTTTAGCATGTGACATTGATGATATTAATCGAATAACACGAAACTGATAAAAGCCAACTTTCATTGTACTAATACCATTCTACCAAGCATCCACAATTAAGATAGAAGTTGAATAGTCATCAATTATGTTGAGTTCCTATATGTCTACAGAAATTGACAACACAATGATTTAAGCACAAGCCTTTTGATTACATAGGGCAAATAAAACTGTTAGAGTTACCCACTAATCATGCACAACGTACATGAACCTATGCTAGCATGGCAAGTTCTAAATCTCAAGATCCACCGTCGCTTCATAAGAGATTAACACCCTATCTTATATGTTCGCGACGCACATAAGACGAATACGCACAACCAATACTAGATATCATGAATTCATCACACACTAAAGTATTAAACGATTAACTAAAAAATTCCATAACAAATCCGTTGCAACCCCATGATCACGATTATCCCATAATAGAACTTATCATCATCATGGGTTCATATGAAATCATGATAAACAAACACAAGAAAATAATAACTAAACTAATTATATTAAAACAGAGTACGTCACAAGAGTAAATAAGTTCAAAGCAAGAAAACTAGCATCCAACATTACAACGAAACAAGAATCACAAGAAGATATGCTTCCTCTTCGTTGCGGTGTGCTAAATCGGTCTTCTTCCTTATCTCCTTCGCTTCTTGCGTAAAAACACAATCTTCTTTTTAATCCACACTTGTGAAAACGTCTCAAATCTACTTATATAATAGTCCCATAAAACTCAGATTACATAGAAATGGAAACCAAACAGAAGTAGAAGTCCTAAAATAATTTGTCTTTTTTCCCGACCCTGCGCGGCCGCTCAGCATAGCTGAGCGGGCGCTCAGCTTGCTGCACGGCCGCTCAGCAATGCTGAGCGGGCGCTCAGACCTCTACTGGAAAAAATCTGATTTTGCTCCGTTTCTTCGCCGTAATCTGCCCGTTTCTTTCCTCTCGCAATGGTGAACACATGCCAAGGCTTATTCTTGATGATTCCTCCCCCGAAATGCAACTAAAACCCTGAAATGCATAAACACTAGAAAAACACATCAAATACACAAAATACTTGATTTAAAGACACCAATTTAAGCTATTTTAAGACGTTCTAAGTGGTATAAAATGCCACTTATCACACCCCCAAACTTAAATCGATGCTTGCCCTCAAGCGTCACAGACTCAAAAACAAATAAAAACATGCATGAATGCAATCTATATGAAAATGCAGTGATCCCCCTTACTACGATTAACCAACCAAATTGCCACATCTCAACGAATGCAGTTAGACAACTAAAGATCAATAAACTCATGCAAACGGACATACCGCCAGAAACGTGGTGTGTGCAAATGCTTAACAGATATGCTTCGGAACTAGACCAATTACTATGACTAGACTATCCTTAAGGCAATCCTACGATTATATAAAGAATAAAAAATTCTAGGCACAAAGTGATATACAACACTACAAGAACTCTGGAGCTTATTACGGAATCGTGCTTTTTATTTACAACTCAAATGCTTATTTGACCGTGCAATGAGTGAGGTCCACAAAAGACTTATACAATGATATCCATGTAACGAGCGTTAGGTTAGCGGATCCCAGAATCTAAAAGCCTTAGGTCACTAGGCACAAAGTCCCCTAAGAACTTAATAACTCGAATACCAAAGAGCACACTCTTGATCAATTATGCATAAACTAAATTATATTTTTTTTTTATAACTTCTGAGCAAGTGCATTTCACTCCATCTTGCTCAACCCTAGACTACTCGCACCATATGCGAGCCGGCTACTAGCCATTTGACGCCTAGCCACAACTAGCAACAACTTCCATATTTTTTTCTCCAAATTTTTTTTTCTTTTTCATGCCTTTATCACTAAGAACCTATAATCGAATTCTAAGCATAATAAGTAGATTGACCTTGAAAACAACCAAATCATAACAACAATCTAGCCCTTACGCATTCTCTAAGACTTAGTGGACTTACAATTGTTTCTAGCATGCATATCAACCTACACGACTTAATATCACTTTAATGCTATCACTACACTCGCATCAATATCACAATTCAGTCGATAAATCATTACAAAAGGGATCATGGTAAATGCATGAGCTACATGACATTCATAACAAAAAAAAACTATATGGCATAAATTATGCAACTATATGAACTAAGCTATCATGAATATACAATTATATGACACACACACAATATTCCTTAACTACTACCCCCAAACTAAAAATCTTCACTGTCCTCAGTGAAAGTAGTAGAAAGGAACACAGGGTATACCTACTCGGAGTCATCATCAACATCACCCTCAGTGGGTGGAGTATCAGGCGGCGGGTATGCAGAGTCCTCACCAAAAACTGGCCACTGGATATCAGCTCCAAGGCCTCGAAAAGCAGTCCCTAACGCAAGGGTGAGCTCCTGAGCAAACCTGCTATGCGTCTCATACATGGCATCCATCCGCCGTGAAAGCCTCCTATACTGGGCATCAACCATCCCAGCACCCTCCTGAGCTCTCGAAGAACCAGCCTCATCACGCCCTGGCCTAGCCATAGTAGCACCTCATGCTGGACGCCCTCCTGGAAGACGATAACCCAGCCCATGCTTCTCAGGCTCACCACCGGTCCACTCCTGCATCCCATTCAGAGTGCCAGAATCAATCGGAGCTGCTGGCAACTACAACTTCTTATGAGCGGGCCAGTTCACTCCCACTGCTCGGCATAGCTTCGTAACCGTGGATGCATAAGGGATGTTCATATGCTTCGCTCCCCTCAAAAACTTCAGAATTCCTTGGTAGATAAACTCACCAAGGTCCACATAGTATTCCTCATTCAGAATTCCCCACAACAACTGTGATCTCTCAACTGTGACCTCGTGTGCATGCGAAGAAGGCAAAATATTAGCACAAATAAATGCATTCCATGCACGGGCATACTTGTTCATGGCGATCGCCGGAAAGTGACGATACTCATTAGTGCCGGTCCTGAAGGTCCAAACTGTGCCCGGTCGACAGAGAGTCGTACAAATCAAATCCAAGTCAAAATCCTCATCAGTCTTTTCATTCCAGTTCTCCTCCTCGGGCTTCCTCTCTCGCTGTCCAATCACACGGCGAATCGCCGCAGGATGATAATCAACCGTCAGCCCATGGACCACAGAAAACCCATTCTTTTCGGCCTTCGCGTTCGCGTAGAACTCGCGAACAACGCTCATCGGTACCGCTTCGGGTGACTCACAAAAAGCTATCCACCCCTTCTCTGCAATCATGGGCAGCAACTCACCATCCCTCCCCGATGGTAAAAACCCCCTCTCCTTCAGAATCGGCTTCCCCAACAGCCTAGTGTACTCCTCCTCCACGGCTCTGTCAGTTAACCGAGGCCTTGCAGCAGTACCCCTCGATGAATCAGCAGTAGGAACTGTGCTGCTGCTGTCAATAGTGCGTGCTCTCTTGGGTGCCATTGATTCGTGAATAAAAGTGTGTAAGAACTGATTTTTGATGTTGGTGAGAGGGTTTAAGTGTAGGAAGTTTTGTGGGAGATATGTAGGATAGGTGTATGTATATATAGGGTGTGGATTAGATTAGGGTTTGGGAATTAAGGGGTAAAATGATGGGGTAGTGGGAACAAATTGTGGGTTTATGGGCTAAAACTGTTTTTGTATTTATTTTTTTTCTGAACTGTAAAAAAAAATTCTGGTACTCGACCCCTGAGCGGTCGCTCAGCAAAACTGAGCGGGCGTTCAGCTTGCTGCGCGGTCGCTCAGCAAAGCTGAGCGGGCGCTCAGCTTGCTGCGCGGTCGCTCAGGGGGTCACTGGAATTTTTTTTTCAGCCCCTATTTTCTAATTTTTTTGTGTTTTTGGATAGGTTATTAACTTCTAAGGGTTCCTGTAACAATAATTCATGGGTTGCCTCCCACGCAGCGCTTCTTTTTCGTCATTAGCTTGATGTTTCGTACCCTTCACAAGTAGTCAACAAAATGGCACTAACTACTTCTCAGTTTTCCATGTCCCCATAGTAGTGCTTCAACCGCTGACCGTTAACCTTGAATGCTTGGTCCGGATCATTCTCAAAAATTTCCACCGCTCCATGTGGAAACACAGTTTTGATAATAAAAGGTCCAGACCACCTTGATTTCAACTTCCCAGGAAAAAGTCAGAGCCGAGAGTTGAATAAAAGAACTTGTTGCCCTGGCACAAATAACTTAGGATGTAGCTTCCTATCGTGCCACCTTTTCACCTTTTCCTTATACATTTTGTTATTCTCGTACGCTTGAAGTCGAAATTCATCAAGTTCATTAAGCTGAAGCATTCTTTTCTTACCAGCTGCATCTAAATCCAGGTTCAACTTCTTCAATGCCCAGTAGGCCTTATGCTCAAGCTCCACAGGTAGATGACATCCCTTACCGTACACCAACTGAAACGGTGACATCCCAAGTGGAGTTTTGTATGCTGTTCTGTAAGCCCAAACAGCTTCATCGAGCTTTAAAGACCAATCCTTCCTTGACGGACAAACAACCTTCTCTAGAATGCGCTTTATCTCTCTGTTAGACACTTCTGCTTGACCATTTGTTTGCGGATGATAGGCAGTAGCTACTCAATGATTCACATTATAACGCTGCATCATAGAAGTGAACTTACGGTTGCAAAAATACGATCCTTCATCACTTATGATTACCCGAGGTGTTCCAAACCTTGTGAAAATTTGCTTATGAAGAAAATTTAGCACTGCACTTGCATCATTTGTCGGTAAAGCTTTAACTTCGACCCATTTTGAGACATAATCGACTGCCAGTAAGATGTACTGATTATTGCAAGATGAGATAAAAGGCTGCATGAAATTGATTCCCCACACATCAAAGACCTCGACTTCAAGCATCACATTTAATGGCATCTCATCCTTCCTTGACAAATTTCCCACTCTTTGGCAACGATCACACCTTAAAACAAACTGATGAGCATCCTTGAACAAAGTAGGCCAGAAAAAACCTGCTTGCAGAATACGAGCTGCCATCTTCTCACCACCATAGTGTCCACCATAAACCGTGGAATGGCAGTCTCGTAATATCCCCTCCGTCTCACAGAACGGGATACATCTCCTGATGATCTGGTCAGCTCCCAGTCTAAACAAATATGGTTCATCCCACATATACCACTTCACCTCATGCAGAAACTTCTTCTTTTGAGCGGATGTCAAATTAGGAGGCATTATATTGCTGACGAGATAGTTTACAATATCTGCAAACCATGGTTCTTCCTCCTGAATTGCAAACAACTGCTCATCCGGAAAAGATTTATTGATTAATGTCCTATCCTGTGAAGTAGAATCGGGATTCTCCAATCTAGAGAGATGGTCAGCTACTTGACTCTCAGTACCTTTTCTATCTTTGATCTCTAACTCAAATTCCTGAAGTAAAAGCACCCAACGAATGAGTCTCGGCTTCGAATCCTTCTTGGAAACTAGATAGCGAATAGCTGCATGATCAGTGAATACTGTTACTTTCGTACCAAGTAGATACGATCGAAATTTCTCAAAACCAAAGACTATAGCCAAAAGCTCCTTCTCAGTAGTGGTGTAGTTCAATTGGGCACCATTTAAAGTCTTACTCGCATAGTAGACCACATGGAAGAGGTTTTTCTTGCGCTGTCCCAGAACTGCACCTACCGCATAATCACTCGCATCACACATCATCTCAAACGGTTCTGTCCAATCTGGTGCTGTAATAACTGGTGCAGTGATCAAACTCTTCTTGAGAGTCTCGAATGCTGCCAAACATTCATCATCAAATTTGAAAGGCACATCTTTCTCAAGCAAATTGCACAACGGCTTAGATATCTTTAAAAAGTCCTTGATGAATCACCGATAAAAACCCGCATGACCAAGAAAACTACGGATTCCTTTCACAGAATTAGGTGGGGGAAGATTTTCAATGACTCCCACCTTGGCCTTGTCCACCTCCAGACCCTTGCTAGAGACCTTATTCCCAAGGATAATGCCTTCACGCACCATAAAATGATATTTCTCCCAATTGAGCACCAAATTAGTTTCCACGCATCTTTTGAGTACGGCGCGCAGATTATTCAAACATTCATCATATGAGTGTCCAAAGACGGAGAAGTCATCCATGAACACTTCGACGTTATTTCCAATCATGTCAGAGAATATAGCCATCATACATCTCTGAAAAGTGGCCGAGGTGCCACATAACCCAAACGAAACTCTGCGAAAAGCAAACGTGCCAAATGGACAAGTGAAGGTAGTCTTTTCCTGATCCTCTGGTGCAATACAAATCTGATTATACCCGGAATAACCATCCAGAAGACAAAAATACTCATGACCCGCCAATCTATCAAGCATCTGATCAATAAATAGAAGAGGGAAGTGATCCTTCCTTGTGGCTTTGTTCAATTTTCTATAATCCATGCATACTCTCCATCCTGTAACTGTTCGAGTAGGGATGAGCTCATTCTTTTCATTTGCGACCACAGTGATACCTCCTTTCTTAGGTACACATTGTACGGGGCTCACCCACGAGCTGTCAGAAATAGGATAAATGATACCTGCATCCAGCCATTTCAGAATTTCTTTCTTCACCACTTCCTTCATGATGGGATTCAGTCTTCGCTGCTGTTCCACAGTTGGCTTACTACCTTCCTCTAGCAGAATTTTATGCATACAATATGAAGGACTTATCCCCTTGATGTCTGCTATGGTCCATCCTATAGCCGATTTGAATTCTCTCAAAATCCTTAAGAGCTTGTCTTCCTCACTACCTGAAAGGTCAGATGAAATAATAACAGGTAACGTAGATGAATCACCTAAAAAAGCATACCTCAAGTGTTCAGGTAATGGCTTGAGCTCCAAGGTAGGTGCTTCCTCTATTGATGGTTTGAGCTTCCCTTCAGCATTCTTAAGGTCAGAAGTACCAAGAGATTCAAATGGTATGTCCAGCTTTCGCTTCCAGGGAGAAGCATTCAGATATTGTAATTGCTCGTTGCCATCTTCATCATCGCTGTCAAAATCCCCCACTAAGGCCTTTTCCAATGCATCAGACATTAGCATGCGATCGAGTTCCGAAGTAACCGCAGAATCAATCATATCCAATTTTAAGCACTCCTCATCTTCTGTAGGGAATTTCATTGCCTTGAATACGTTGAAGGTCACATCCTGATCTTGGACCCGCATAGTAAGTTCACCTTTTTGCACATCTATCAAGGTACGGCCAGTAGCCAAGAAAGGCCTTCCCAAGATTATGGGAATTTTCTTATCTTCCTCAAAATCCAGAATAACAAAATCTGCAGGAAAGAAGAGCTTATCCACCTTGACGAGCACATCCTCAACTATGCCCCTTGGGTAAGTAATGGAATGGTCAGCCAATTGTAGCGACATGTATGTGGGTTTTGGATCAGGCAGATCCAGCTTTTTAAAGATCGACAACGGCATCAGATTAATGCTTGCTCCCAAATCACAAAGGCACTTGTCAAAAGTCAGATTGCCAATGGTGCAAGGAATGGTGAAGCTTCCTGGATCTTTCAGTTTTGGTGGTAACTTTTGCTGCAGAACAGCGCTGCATTCTTCCGTGAGAGCAACGGTTTCAAGGTCATCCAGTTTCACCTTCCTTGAAAGAATAGTCTTCATAAACTTCGCATAACTAGGCATTTGTTCCAGAGCCTCAGCGAAAGGTATATTGATGTGAAGTTTCTTGAACACCTCCAGAAACTTCCCGAACTGTCTATCCAGCTTTTGTTGCTGCAATCTCTTAGGAAAAGGTGGTGGAGGATAGAGCTGTTTCTCCCCTGTATTAGCCTCAGGCAGAGTGTGTTCAACAGTAGTCTTCCTTGGTTCCGCCGCTTTCTCCTTTTGCTTAGATTCTTCATCTCTAATTTCAGCGTCTACTTCTTTTGCCTTTTCAGCATCAGCCACTTTTCCAGACCTTAAGGTAATAGCCTTGACTTGCTCTTTAGCTTCCTTCCTGCCTGGTACTTCCGTGTCACTGGGAAGAGTGCCAGGTTGACGATTGAGCACTGCATTGGTTAATTGACCGATTTGATTTTCCAAGGTCTTGATAGAAACCGCCTGACTCTTGCACAACAGCTTAAGTTCCTCAAAATCAGCACTAGTAGGTGCAGCTGTACTCCCCTGTTGAGGATATGATTGCCTTGTAGCATACTACTATGGTTGCTGGAATCCAGGTGGGTTAAACTGTTTACTCACTCCTTGCTGATATGGTGGCTGAATAGCATTCTGATTATTCCCCCAGCTGAAATTTGGATAATTTCTGTTGTTAGGATGATAGGTCGCTGGCACATGCTACTGTTGTCGCTGATAATTATTCACATACTGAACAAATTCGTTGACAAGAGAACACTGATCCGTAGCATGAGAACCTGCACAAAGCTCACAAACCATAGTAATTTGATTAACTCCATATGTAGCCAGAGAATCAACCTTCATTGATAGCGCTTGGAGCTGGGCTGCAATAGCGGTGGCTGCATCAACTTCCAGAATACCTGCTACCTTGCCTGACGTCATCCTCTGAGTTGGGTTTTGATGCTCATTTGCAGCCATCGTCTCTATAAGATTATACGCCTTAGTATAGCTTTTAGCCCATAAGGCGCCTCCAGCTGCTGCATCGAGCATGGGCCGAGATTGGGCCCCCAAACCATTATAGAAACCAGTGATCACCATCCAATCCGGCATTCCATGATGTGGATATTTTCTCAACATTTCCTTGTAGCGTTCCCAAGCCTCGCACATAGATTCTGTAGGTTGTTGCGCAAACTGAGTAAGAGCACTCCTCATAGCAGCAGTCTTTGCCATCGGATAAAACTTCACCAGAAACTTTTGCGCAAGATCTTGCCACGTAGTGATGGACCCAGCTGGTTCAGAATGTAACCAGTCTTTAGCCTTGTCCCTCAATGAGAATGGGAAAAGCCTCAACTTGATAGCCTCATCAGTCACGCCATTATACTTAAAAGTGCTGCAGATCTCGACAAAATTCCTTATGTGCATGTTGGGGTCTTCAGTTGCCGCTCCTCCAAAAGAAACAGAATTCTGCACCATCTGAATAGTGCCCGGCTTGATTTCAAAGGTGTTAGCTTGAATAGCCGGATGAAGGATGCTTGACTGAATGTCATCAATTTTAGGCCGAGAAAAATCCATAAGAGCTAGATCAGCTTGAACAATACGATCTCCCATGTTTACTGGTTCTTTCTGCTCAGTTCCTGAATCCGAATCCTCAAAATCTAACTTCTCCGGAATATCAAGAACTTCGTCTGTCTCCTCAGCTGTATCTAAAGTCATCTTGCGAGCACGAGAACGAGTTTGCATAAACGCTTGCTAAAGTACCTGAAACACAACCGGAAAAAATAAGTAACTACTACGTCCTAATCACTGAGTCCTAATGACCAATGATGGTAAGTACATAAACTAAACAAATACGCCGAGTCCCCGGCAGCGGCGCCAAAAACTTGTTAGGGCGAAAACACGCGCTAATATTCACGCAAGCATACGCGTTCGCAAGTAATATAGAATATTTTCTAGTTCGTTCCCTCAGAGACTCAGACTAAATTATTGTCTAATTAAACTCACTCACCAATGTATTATTACTTCTCAATGTTAAGACACTAACACTTAAAATTGTTGATTAAATATTAACTATAATTAACTACTTAATTAATCACTTAACTAACACTTCAATTTATCAATAATAAAATACTCATGAGATCACAACTTCATTATTACTTCCTTCTATAGCCATTGTTATTACCTTTAGCATGTGACATTGATGATATTAATCGAATAACACGAAACTGATAAAAGCCAACTTTCATTATACTAATACCATTCTACCAAGCATCCACAATTAAGATAGAAGTTGAATAGTCATCAATTATGTTGAGTTCCTATATGTCTACAGAAATTGACAACACAACGATTTAAGCACAAGTTATTCCTTTTGATTACATAGGGCAAATAAAACTGTTAGAGTTACCCACTAATCATGCACAACGTACATGAACCTATGCTAGCATGGCAAGTTCTAAATCTCAAGATCCACCGTCGCTTCACAAGAGATTAACACCCTATCTTATATGTTCGCGACGCACATAAGACGAATACGCACAACCAATACTAGATATCATGAATTCATCACACACTAAAGTATTAAACGATTAACTAAAAAATTCCATAACAAATCCGTTGCAACCCCATGATCACGATTATCCCATAATAGAACTTATCGTCATCATGGGTTCATATGAAATCATGATAAACAAACACAAGAAAATAATAACTAAACTAATTATATTAAAACAGAGTACGTCACAAGAGTAAATAAGTTCAAAGCAGGAAAACTCGCATCCAACGTTATAACGAAACAAGAATCACAAGAAGATATGCTTCCTCTTCGTTCCGGTGTGCTAAATCGGTCTTCTTCCTTATCTCCTTCGCTTCTTGCGTAAAAACACAATCTTCTTTTTAATCCACACTTGTGAAAACGTCTCAAATCTACTTATATAATAGTCCCATAAAACTCAGATTACATAGAAGTGGAAACCAAACAGAAGTAGAAGTCCTAAAATAATTTGTCTTTTTTCCCGACCCTGCGCGGCCGCTCAGCAATGCTGAGCGGGCGCTCAGACCTCTACTGGAAAAAATCTGATTTTGCTCCGTTTCTTCGCCGTAATCTGCCCGTTTCTTTCCTCTCGCAATGGTGAACACATGGCAAGGCTTATTCTTGATGATTCCTCCCCCAAAATGCAACTAAAACCCTGAAATGCATAAACACTAGAAAAACGCATCAAATACACAAAATACTTGATTTCAAGACACCAATTTAAGCCATTTTAAGACGTTCTAAGTGGTATAAAATGCCACTTATCAATCCCTCTTGGACATATTACCCACACGCTGGTATCGATCATACTTCAAAACAAAGTGATGTGCATCCTTAAACAATGTAGGCCAGAAGAATCCTGCTTGGAGGACACGAGCTGCTGTCTTTTCTCCACCATAGTGGCCTCCATAAATAGTCGAATGACAATCTCGCAAGATCCCCCCCCACGTTTCGCTGTACGGAATATATCTCCTGATGATTTGGTCAGCTCCTTGACTAAACAAATATGGTTCATCCCACATATACCACTTCACCTCCTGAAGAAACTTCTTCCTTTGAGCGTACGACAAGTCTGGGGGCATGATATTACTCACAAGGTAGTTCACAATGTCTGCAAACCACGGTTCTTCCACTTGCACTCCAAACAGCTGCTCATCGGGAAAAAACTCATTTATCAATGTCTTATCCTGTGAAGTTGTACTTGGGTCTTCCAAATGCGAGAGATGATCAGTGACTTGATTCTCAGTACCTTTTCTATCCTTGATCTCTAATTCAAACTCCTGAAGCAAAATAACCCATCTAATCAATCTAGGTTTCGAGTCCTTCTTCGAGATGAGATATCGAATTGTAGCATGATCAGTGAAAACTATCACCTTCGTTTCAATCAAATAAGATCAAAACTTCTCAAAACCGTAGACAATAGCCAGAAGTTCTTTCTCAGTAGTAGTATAATTCAGTTGAGCACCATTTAGGGTCTTACTAGCATAGTAGACCACATGAAATATGTTGTTCTTTCTCTTCCCAAGAACTACTCCAACTGTATAGTCACTTGCATCGCACATCATCTCAAAGGTTCATTTAAATTAGGTGTAGTTATGACAGGTGTCGTGATTAAACTCTTCTTCAAGAACTCAAAAGCAGCTAAGTACTCGTCATCAAACTTGAACGGGACATCCTTCTCTAGCAGATTGCACAAAGGTTTAGAAATTTTTGAGAAGTACTTGATGAACTGCCTATATAAGCCTGCATGACCAAGAAAGCTGCGAACTCCCTTTACAGAAATTGGTAGAGGAAAATTTTCAATGACCCCCATTTTGGCTTTGTCCACCTCAAGACCCTTATTAAAGATCTTGTGACCAAGTATAATGCCCTGTCGCACCATAAAGTGACATTTCTCCCAGTTGAGAACCAAATTGGTCTCAACACACCTTTTAAGCACGTCCCCAAGATTCTGCAAGCACTCATCAAATGAATCGCTAACACAGAGAAGTCGTCCATGAACACTCTCCACATTTTGACCAATCATGTTAGAGAAAATAGCCATCATGCATCTCTGAAATGTGGTCGGTGCCCCACATAGACCAAAAAAAACTCTTCTAAAGGCGAAAGTACCAAATTGACAAGTGAAAGTAGTCTTTTCCTGATCTTTCGGAGCTTTACAAATCTGATTATAGCCCGAATAGCCATCCAGAAGACAGTAATACTCATGCCCAGCCAATTTGTCAAGCATCTGATCAATAAACGACATAGGGAAGTGATCATTTCTCGTGGCCTTGTTCAGCTTCCTATAATCCATGCAAACTCTCCACCCTATGATTGTTCGAGTAGGAATGAGCCCATTCTTCTCATTAGCAATAACGGTGATACCTCATTTCTTTGGTACACACTGAACTGGACTCACCCAAGAACTGTCAGAATTGGGATAGATGATCCCTGCATCCAGCCACTTAAGAATTTCCTTCTTCACAACTTCTTTAATGATATGATTTAGCCTTCTTTGTTGCTCAACAGTAGGCTTGCTACCTTCCTCTAGAATAATTTTATGCATGTAATAAGAAGGGTCGATTCCCTTGATATCTGCTATCATCCATCCAATTGCCGATTTGAACTCTCTCAGAATTCTTAAGAGTTTTTCCTCATCACTACCTGAAAGGTCAGACGCAATAATAATAGGATAAGTAGATGCATCACCTAAAAAAGCGTACCTTAAGTGTTCAGGAAATGGTTTAAGCTCAAGTGTAGGAGCTTCCTCAATAGATGGCTTGAGGCGCTTTGGAGATTTGTTCAGCTCCTCCATTCCAAGAGTTTCAAAAGGCATTTCCATCTTCCTTTTCCAGGGAGAAGCATTCAGATATTATAATTGTTCATCACCTTCATCATCTTCAGTATCAGAATTTCCCAACAAGGCCTTCTCTAAGACATCAGACCTTAGCAATTGATCAAGTTCTGAAGTAACCACGGAATCGACCAACTCCACCTTTAAGCACTCCTCATTTTCCGTAGGAAATTTTATGGCATTGAACACATTAAAAATGACATCCTGATCCAACACTCGCATGGTGAGCTCACCCTTCTGCACATCTATCAAGGTTCGGCCAGTAGCCAAGAAAGGTCTTCCCAAGATTATGGGAATCTTCTTATCCTCCTCGAAATCAAGAATTACAAAATCAGCAGGAAAGATGAGTTTATCCACCTTGACCAAAACATCCTCGACAATGCCTCGCGGATAAGTAATAGAACGATCGACCAACTGTAGAGTCATATAAGTAGGTTTTGGATCAGGTAAGTCCAACTTCTTGAAGATTGACAAAGGCTTCAGATTGATGCTAGATCCCAAGTCACATAAGCATTTGTCAAATGACAATTTTCCAATGGTGCAAGGAATAGTGAAGCTTCTAGGATCTTTAAGCTTCGGAGACAACTTCTGTTGTAGCACAGTACTGCATTCCTCCGTGAGAGCAACTGTCTCTAAGTCATCAAGATTCACCTTCCGAGAGAGTATACCTTTCATAAACTTCGTATAACTAGGCATATGTTCAAGAGCTTCAGTGAAAGGTTTGTTGATGTGAAGTTTCTTGAACACCTCTAGAAACTTCTCAAACTGCTTATCCAGCCTTTTCTTCTGCAGCCTCTTAGGAAAGGGAGGTGGAGGATAGATCTGTTTCTCCCCTGTATTACCCTCAGGAGGAGTGTGTTTAACAGTAGTCTTCCTTGGTTCCACTTCAGCATCCTTCTGCACTTCTTCCTCAGCCACAGCTTCTTCATCCAAAACTTGAGAGTGTTCGGGATTTGTAACCTTCCCAGACCTTAATGTAATTGCCTTAACCTGCTCCTTAGCTTCCCTCTTTCTTAGTACTTTAGTGTCACTAGAAAGTGTACCAGGTTGACGATTCAGCAAGGCATTGGCAATTTGTCCAATTTGATTTTCCAAGGTCTTGATAGACACCGCTTGGCTCTTGCACATGAGCCTCAACTCTTCCAATTCAGATTTGTCATTAGACTATTACAGCTGGAGTTGTTTCCTTGGTGCATATTGCGGTTGCTGAAAACCTGGGGGGTTGTACTGCTTTGCTGGGTACTGCTGATAAGGCTGCTGAACCGCATTCTGAGTGTTGCTCCAGCTAAAGTTAGGATGATTGCGGTTGTTAGGATGATAGTTGGCTGGTACAGGTTGCTGTGACCTCTGAAAGTTGCTCACGAACTGAGCTGATTCATTAGAAATGGCACACTAATCAGTCTCATGGGAACCAGCACAAAGCTCACAGACACTAGTGATCTGATTAACTCCATAATTAGACAGAGAATCCACCTTCATCGTTAAAGCCTTAAGTTGAGCAGCTATAGCAGTAGCTGCATCCAACTCCAGAATTCCTACTAGCTTACCCTGAGATAGTCGCTGAGTAGGATTCTGGTATTCATTAGCAGCCATCAGTTCAATCAATTCATAAGCTTCATCATAGCTTTTAGCCCACAAGGCTCCTCCTGATGCTACATTAAGCATGGGTCTAGAAGTAGCACCCAAACCATTATAGAAACAGTTAATGATCTACAGTCAGGCATCCCATGACGAGGACACTTCCTAAGCATCTCCTTATATTGATCCCAAGCCTCACATAAAGATTCTCCAGATTGTTAAGCAAATTGATTAAGTGCATTTCTGATTGCAGCAGTCTTCGCCATAGGAAAGAATTTAGTTAAGAACTTTTAAGCAAGATCCTCCCATTTGGTGATAGACCCTGGTGGTAGAGAATGTAACCAGCACTTAGCTTTATCCCTTAGAGAGAATGGGAAAAGCCTAAACTTAATAGCATCTTCAGAAACTCCGTTGAACTTGAAAGTATCGCAGATCTCGATGAAATATCTGATGTGTATGTTGGGGTCTTCTGTCGGAGAACCCCCAAACTGAACTAAGTTCTGTATCATTTGAATCATGCTCGACTTGATCTCAAAGGTATTAGCCGTGATGGCTGGTTGAACAATGCTAGACTGAATATCATTGATCTTCGGTTGAGAGTAGTCCATCAAATCCTTTGGATTCGCTTCGGGTTCTCCCATTGCAATAAGAGCCTCTTCTTCTTTCTCAACTAAGATCTCTTCTTCAACTTTCTCTTCGACTACAACTTCTTTCTCAGCTAGATCCAGTGTTCTCTTACGAGACCGTGAACGTGTATGCATCCACGCTTGCTAGAGTACTTGAAACACGAAAAGGAAAATAGTAAGTAATAATGTCCGAGTCACTGAACTTTAACGACCAATGATGATAAACACAAACTAAAAATTAACATTGATATCCCCGGCAGCGGCGCCAAAAACTTGTTAGGGCTAGAACATGCGCTAATATTCACGCAAGTATACGCGATCGCAAGTAATATAGAATAAATTCTAGCTCGTACCCACAGGGATAGGTTTAGGTTAATTTCAATCAATCTATCTATACAACACTAATATGGTTATTATCCAATGCTAAGACGAATAACAATTTGAGATTGTTTATAACTATGATTAACTAAGAATTATACTAAAGAACATAAACTAGGAAATTAAAGAGAATTGAATAATATATGACACAAACATGGGATTCTAACTTCATTAAATACTTCATTCAATATCCTTTTTGTTCTTAACCTTAGCATGTAATGGTGATGACACTAATCAGATAACACAAAACTGATAAATGCCAACTTTCGTTGTACGAATACCATACTACCAGATATCCACAAAAAAGATAGAAGCTGAATAGACACCAATTATATTGAGACCCTATATGTCTATAGAATTTGATAATATAACTGTTTAATGCGCAAGTTATCTATCATTATTACATAAGGCAAGTAAGATGGTTAAATTACCTACGAATCATGCATATCACATACATGAACCTATGCTAGCATGACAACTTCTAAACCCTTAAATTCACTTTTGCTTCATTAAAGATTAACACACTATCTTATAAATTCGCGACACTCATAGACGAATAATCACAACTGTAATAACCCCAATTTTTGGAAAATTTTGAAACCCTTATGAATAGTATTTTTGCTGAATGAGAAAACTTTTCATGCCACACTATGTAGGGGTTCTGTTATGGATATTCTGGGATATTATTAGTACTCTATGAAGTATATAAGTGTATGTAAAGATCGTCAGAATCCAATTCCGAACACTTTGGTTTTTCCCGGAAATCCACAAGATACGGAGAGAATTGAGTATAAGGTAACAGGATAAAAAGGATTTAAATTAAAGGATTATAATAGAGGATCATAAAAAGGAATATAATGTATTGAGAAAGGTTAAGGGAATCCTAAGTAATAAGATCCCGGGTATGATCCTTCAAACGATAAACGAGAACGAAAGTTAAGCAAACCGTATAACAGATCAGCGGTCATTAGGCAAACGATTAGGAAGTTAATCAAAGGGATTAGGGGGAATGATGTCATCCAACCAATAGAAAGAGGACAAGGAAGGGAGGATGACATCATGAGGATGACATAAGCATGACATGGGAAGGAAGGAGGTGTGGTAGCTTTGTAACCACACAATTTCAAGGGCAAGAAGGTAATTGACTAAAGCAAGCACAAAAACCAAGCAACCAAGCCAAGCAAAAATCATTTTTCAAAAATCAAAAGCAACCAAGGCTTTGTTCTTCATTGCTCACGGCTTTTCACTATTCAAAAGGCAAGAGAAATTCAAAATCCAAGATCCAAGCTTCCTAAATTGGTAAGATAATTCCCTAATCATCTTTATGCTTAGTTAGGACTATATCATGAGTTTAAACCATTAATTCTTTCTCAATCTTCTTCATTTAATCAAAGAAGAAGACAATGAATAGTGTTTTCAAGTTTTTAACTTGAACTTTTTCTTGTTTTTCTTGAAGATCCAAGCATTCTTAAGACTTCTCAAAGCTTCTTAAGGCTTCCTAGCTCCACCCACCACTTCAAGGAAGGTATACCATCTCCAAACCCTAGATTCCTATATATTATAAGATGATTTTGATTAGTGGGTTGATATTGTAGTTTGTTGTTATGATTTAGAGTTTGGGATTTGGAATGGTAGTGAAATGGAATGGTAATTGTTGTGGTTTTGATTTAAAGGAACTTAAGTATGATTAAAGTTAAGTTTAAGCATAAGTATGAATGATTAAATTGAATTGGTTGGGGTTGTTATGATGTGATAAGGATGGATGTTTGTTGTGTGTTGGATTTGAGGTTGGTTTGTGGTTGGTTTTGTATGGTTTAAAATTGGGAAATCGCGTAAACATAGCCGTCGTAACGTCCGATTTTCTTTGGACTGTTTTTGTGCATAGCATTAGGACCCGAGAACCCCCTGCTAGATTATGACCACTGCCATGTTTAGATAGCTCATGTTACGAGCTTCGTTTTGATATGTAGTTCGTTCGATTCCGATGCACGGTTTAGGAGAAACGACCGTTTCAAGTAACGGCGTTTCGCGAACGAAACTTTTTCCCTCGCCTTACTTTGAAACATAGGTTAAAGACCAAAAAGGGTTAATTAATGTATGAAACATTTATGGTAAGTGTGTTAGGCAGTTGGTAAGACACTCGCGAAGGAATCGCTTTAAAACTCGTAAAGGTTAAATTATTAAAAATGGTGGAGCCGAGGGTACCCGAGTGACTTAAGCGAATCGGTGAGCGCAAAACAAGCGTTAGAGTCTAAGTTAGTTAAAGTATAGATTTACAAGTGATTTTGGTTTAATTCCAACTTACTTGTTGTTTATAGGTTACCAGACTCGTCCCGAGCCTTTCTCACCCCCAAGTCGCTCAGGCAAGTTTTCTACCCGTTATACTGTTGTTGTGATGTAAATATATGTATATGCATTATCTTGTGATATTGCATGATTGTTATTAGCAAATTTTGCGATATATTGGAGCATGCTAATATGGTATATATGCATGTCTGTTTCGTAATCTGGTTATCTATCTGTTGATTTCAATGCTTATAGTTGCATAATACCTATGCTAGAAATAAGCAAGTAGTTGCGTATACCCTTAGTATAGGGGATAAAAGGTGAACATATTTCTAAACCGGGAGTCGATGTTCCCGAGTATATTATATATATATATAGTTATATATATATATGGATATAGTTTTTAAAACTATTAATCGAATAAGGTTTATTCGATAACTTTAACTTTATTTTATTATTGAATATTATTTTGAATATTCATTCGAGAACTTATGACTCCTTTTACTTTATAAATGAATATTATTTTGAATATTCATTCGGGGACTTATGACTCCTTTTATTTATTTATCTGAATATTATTTGAATATTCATTCGGGGACTTATGACTCCTTTATTTTATTTAATGAATATTATTTATAATATTCATTCGAGGTATTATGACTCGGCTTATTATTTAATGAATATTATTTCGAATATTCATTTGAGGGCTTATTACTCAGCTTATTTTATTTATTGAATATTATTTGAATATTCATTTGAGGATCTATGACTCCGAGTATTTGCTGAGGTATATTCTTTATTTTATTAAAGAATAAGGTGTCAATAATCAAACTTATTTTCGATTATTCAAATAAAGATAGTACTTTCATATAAGTATATCTTTGGTTATTTAATATTCATTTCAAGTATAAGTTTCAAAACTTCTACTTCAATTATTTTTATAAAGATTATTCTTTATGGGAATATTATTTTAAATATTAACATTCAGTCATTTTCTAAATATTCTGGGGACTGATTTACTTCATTAAATCAGTTTTACTCCAAACACTCTTTAAAGTGTTTTCGAGTCTTTAAAATGATTTTCAAAAGATAGAGCGGATCCCAAAACTATTTTTATATTTAAGATCTTCCTTTTAAAAAGGAGATTTAAATACTCGCTCAAAACGTGGGGGATCCGGCTCGGTGGTGTGTTTTATATTCGCAACAAGGTTGCTGTCTTGGTAAAAGAGTTTTTGATTACTTACCCAATATTCGGGAAGTAAAATTCTTGGAACAAGTTAATCCATTAACAGGCATCGCCTGGGAAATATCGGTGAGTTTTCCTTTCCAACTAGATACGACTTCTTGGTGGAGCCGTATCAACAAGTTTCTACTTGGGGAAAGGGGGAAACGAGCTTTACGTTTCAGAGTCATGGATTTCATCTGAACTAGGAGTGGCGTAAGTGGTCGAGTAGCGCCGGCCCAGCCTTATTATATTGGCCCAAATGGCCTGGAAGTTCCGCTAAGGCGGTCCATTCCTTAGGAGTTCAGTGTTCGGTTGACAAGTAAATCCGACAGGTTCTTCTCTACATGTAGAAAATGGTGGGGTTGTACTACTACGACTGATCATCGTAAGTGGTCTTCCTGGCGCGGTAAACTCCCGTAATGAGTTCATCATCCATTTGGATAATTCTGCAACACTACCCGTAGCATTTCAATCGAAAGGCTACTAATGGGTGGTTGCCGAAGCATTGATAGGGTCAAACATTTTTATTGGGGTATCCATTGAAAGAAGTATCTCGTAACTTCATCTCTTTTCAAAATATTTCAAAGATCAAATATTTTCAAGTTTTATTTGTGGTCTCATCTATGGGATGACCTCGTGAATCTTATCATACTTTGAACGGTGATAGTTCAAGTAGCTTTATAAATGATATAAGTGTGGGGAAGTATTGGTAACTTCATTCTTTGTTTTTACTTATATCTAGTAAGTAATTATCTTACACACGATAAAGATTCTAGTAAGTATCCATTTAGATACTGGTATTATTGTTATCACTACATATTATCTTGCGAGCTGTAAGGCTCACTCTTGCTTTATTTCTTCATCACACAACAACAGTTAGGAGAGATGGCCAGACTCCAGCAGACCCAGCGCAAGCACGTGGGAAGCGTCCCGCGTCTTCCCGATGATGTTGTAGCTGCTATAGCTACAGAGGTAGATCCATTGTAGTTCAGACCATCTACTTTTGAGAATCAAATTATGTATAATTATAACTTGTGGCAGATAATGGCAATTAACTGTAAATTATCAAGTAATCATTTTGGGTTGTAATAATTTTAAATTGTGGATTCAAAGACTTGTACTTATTTCAATTTCATCTCTGAGACTATAACGGGTTGTGGTGTGTGTTAGTGTGGGGTCACAGCATGAGGTTATTTATTATTAATTAAGTGAAGTGATATTGTGGAAAGAAAGACCGTGACAACCCGGATCCCCGACCCCGGATCTGGGGGTGTTACAGAAATGGTATCAGAGCTAAGCGTTATAAACCTCAGAGATGATGGGACGTTAAGATAATAAGATTCACTAAGATAATAAGAACTCTTGCCAAGTTCATAGTCGGGCTACCTAACGTAGTACTGACGGTTAAAACCCTTATGGGAACCCTTATAAATATCGTGATAGGAGCGTAGTTCGTTATCGTATATGGTAGCGGGACTCCGAACCCTGAAGTTGAGGAACATCAACGCGATGATGTTTTATTAGTTATTGGAGATCAGATTGTGGATTCGATAGAGTGTCCTAATGCAGGACCGGATGATGTTGATATTGAGGATGTTGTCCTAGTAGGGATAGTTGTTGAGGAGGATCCCATGGAGGATCCTGACAGGATTGGATAAAGGACCACTGATGAATTGATGACCATGGTTTGGTCGACTACCAGAGGTAGGATTGGCCGGTCACTACCGGAGGTTCGTTCAAGTTGTAAAGTTAGTAGCCCCTTTAACGCGGCTTACTCGTAAGACTGAGAAGTTCGAATGGACAGAGAAATGCGAAAACAACTTTCAAGAACTGAAGCAGAGGTTGGTGATGGCCCTTATGCTGGCGTTGCCGGATGGAAAAAAAAAGATTTTGTGAAGTATAGTGACGCTTCGCACAAGGGCTTAGGGTGCGTGCTTATGCAGCACGGTAAGGTAATCGCGTACATGTCAAGACAATTAAGGTAATATGAAATTCGATATCCCCGCTCATGAGCTTAGGCTCGTGGCAATAGTTTTACCCTAAGGATTGGAGGCACTACTTGTATGGAGAGAAGTGCCAGAATTACCTAAGCCATAAGTGCTCTAGTACATTTTCACGTAGAAAGAGCTCAACGTATGCCAGAGGAGGCAGTTAGAGCTAATCAAGAATAATGATTGGGAGATTCTTTATCATTCGGGGAAAGCCAATATGGTGGCTGATGCCCTTAGTAAAAAGGAGAGACTCAAGATGATAATGTCTTTTGGGGAGTTTATAAAAGATTTTGAGAAAATGGAAATAGAAGTGAAGGTAACCGGAGCCGGTACCGAAAAGCTGTTTGAGATTGCAATACAGCCCGAATTATTGGAAAAGAACATATTGTGCCAGTAAAAGTGATGAATGAAGGCAGAGAGCCAACAAATAGATATGAGATTAATACCGAGAGAGATGATAAGGGAATAAGGAGGTATTCCTATAGAATTTGGGTTCCAAACGTTTAAGAGCTTAAAGATGAGATCTTAGATGAAAGTCATAGTTCAAGGAATAAGATTTAGGGCAAACCCTGAATGTGATAGCCAGGGAGGACGCCATCACGATAGAAGGAACCCATAACATAATGAAGTGGAAAACAAGGTTTTTAATGTATAAGATAACCCCAATTATGGGAGAAGGTTGAACCATTTCATACTAAGGAAACAGAAAGTCGAGTAAGGAAAGGAGACCCGAGACGGTACTCCTATACGGCAATTTATGGACCTGTCTAGACAGAACTTAGACTATTATCCCCAACTACCACCTTGAGGAAACAATGCGGTAGGAAATTCTTTCATGACCTTTAAATCGCTAAGCTCTCAGAGTTCCAAGGAACAGGTTGACCCAGTCGAGGCAAGAGCCTGGCTAAAGGAAATATAGGAATCATTTGAGATTCTAAATGATTGACGAATCACAAAAGACTGTTTTTGTCACTTACCCTCCTAAGAGAGAGACCACCCACTGGTGAAAGACCAAGGAAGGCACGGAGCAAGAGATTATAATAAACTGATTTAAGTTCAGTCAATTATTTTCAGGAGAGTGCTTCCCAAGAGTATAGAGATAGTGTAAAAGCTTTGGAGCTAGAATAAAAGCGGATGAGTATGATGAATTATGAATTTAAGTTATAAAAGTTGTCAAGATTCGTTCTGAGGACACGAATCCAGAATGACGGGATGTTTGAAATCAATGCTTATGTTGTGATTGGTTTGTGAAATAATGATAAGAGAAAGGAAAATAAAAAGAAACTGAAGTAGAAAGGAATATAAAGGCAATAGGGTTTGAGGAATGATAAGGGAGTTGGGTATGAGGAAACCCTAAAGACTCATAGCAACAGAAATAGAAAAGTATGTAATCGTCAGGATGAGGATGATTCACCATGAGTTAAAATTGATGGTTGAAGGTATAAGACATATATTGTACCCCCTTTAAGTTGGGAGGATTCGAGGAAACCTTGAGATAGTTCGAAGGATAAATAATGAGACGCGGATAGACTGAGGAGAAAAGGAAGTAAGAAATTAGGAAAATTGGATGAAGGAAGTGACCTTCAAGGATGTGAAGTGTAAGACCGGTGGCTTGATACCCAGAAAGGGAGACGCCAGGTATGAGAGATATCCCAATATTGAGATGACTGTTGGGATAAACAACAAAAGTAAATAAGGAATTATTAAGAAGAGGTTCACGTTGAACACGACCAATATCTTCCAGAACATCCTTATTATTGTTACCAAATTAGGCAAGACAAGCGGATAACCATTGTTATCTTTTGGAGGCCATATTGATTGACCCCATTTTGAATACAAATATTATTGTGAAATTAGACATATACTATCGAGGTGGGAATGATTGAATAAGACACCCTTATCAGGGGTATATGACTTGATTTATCCATGTAAGGATGCATGTACCTTTTTAAAGGTGGAATTAAGGATAGAACATCGGTAACTTAAAACGAATCCTAGGGGAATGCCTAAAGGTTGGCATTTCACCCTTAATAGGGGCAGTATGAGTTTTGACAGTATGATTGGGAAAGGGTTAAGGTAACAACAACCTTTAAGACTCAGTGGAGAAATTTTTCAGAAGTATATAGACAATGGTTCTAGTAATAGTAAATGGTATTTCGATATGCCCTGTATCTAGGGAATACAGGAGGAACTATTGAAAGATAACCTTAGAGGTTTTGCATGGAGAAAGGTAATATTCAAAATTCTCAAGAATAAAAATGTTGATAAAAGGAATATGACGTGATTATAATGATGCCAAGTGTGGCACGTGTTAAACCACGAGAAAGTATGGATCGAACCAGTAAAGGTCGGAATTGTTCAGGGCAATTAGGACCTAAGACAAAAGATGTTCTAAGTACGATCGAGAGTCAGTCGCGACAGTGATTAACCTCTAAAGACTGAGGCAATAACTTATGGAAAAATGGTGATTTCTTTTCTTACTCATCAGATTTTAAGGAAGACATTTTCACATAAACAGTGATTGAAATAAGGTAGAGAATTTAGTTGAAGGTGGTTAAAATGACATTGACTGTAGGGAAATTTTACTGTCAGGAAAGGCCAAAGAGGTGGCCGACACTTTAAAGGTAAGAGGATAATTATAGGCGCTTGTGCCAAAGGAATACAGTGATGATGGTTGAAGCCGTAAAGGTTGTATTATGGTTTGGAAGATTGACAATCCTTTTGATGACTGTGCAATACCCAACCGTAATAGTAGTTGGTAAAGGTTTAATTCGTGTAATCGCCATGAACGGGCTATCTATCTTAGAAGGTCCTATCTTGAGAATAATCCAGGACCATATTTCAAAAAGGACTAAACGAACCTTTGAGTTAAGTCTTTAATTGAAGGCATACGATTAAGAATGGTATTAACCTGCTATAGTTGCTTTGATTGAAACTCTTCTCCAATTTTATCTGCTTCATGTCATGAATGTATGTCAGGATCAGGAGTGTTCTTCATGAATCAGGAATGGTGATTATGTTACCTCCTTAGAAGGATTTGATACGACATGTATGGACTCCGTATGGTTAGATATTAAGATTTCATGGAAAATGAATGACGACAGTAAGTCAGTGGTGGACCATAGTAGTGCAGCAATGATTCTGCGAGTAATGAGTCGATTACAATCATGAGAGTTGTATTGGAATGGATGTTGAGATTAAGTACCACTAATCGGGTCATGGTGATGTATAAGTTATCATTGAATAGACTAATTAGGTAGATTATTTACCTCTTGAATATTTATTCCTCCTTATTAATTGAGGGTCGTATGACTATACGAGGAAGTTTGCGATGCAAGCATAGAATTCTAGTAACGATGATGTCTAGAATGAGATCCCAGATTCGATTTTCAATGTCGAGGGAGTTTCAAAGGTGATTGTGTATAAGCTCGAGGAAGAGCATGGGTCCATAGAATGATGGACGGGATAGCGAAAATATTTAGGCATGTGAAATACGATGCTATAATACTTGATGTTGATATAAATACATATATGTTTTGTTCTCCTATGACAAACCTCTATAGTTCAGAGGTAGATTCCAAGCCAGATATTTTATGGCAAGAATTTTTTTTCATATATACAATTCTCTTCAGTTCGTTCTTTTCTCTTCTTTTCATTTCATGTAAGCTGAGAAGAACAACCCTTCCAGAAGGGGAGGTATTGCCGAATGACTATCTATCTTTGTGATAGAAGCCTAGTAGGATACCACATGTTGTTTAATTGCTTGTCAAATACTAAAGGCTGGCCACCTTCTGTACTAACTATGCGATATAACAAGTGTTCATGATCTTAGTGATCTCTCAACAAATTCCTTTACTTCTATTTGATTGATCAAATTTTGGAAAATAGAAACAACTGAAAAAGGAGTAATAAAGTGGTGGTAGTATGCGGAATGGGAACACATTCGTGATACTAAGGTTGACGTGGTTATTAAAAGGTTATAGAACGCTAGCGAGCAAAAGTATAACCCGTATAATATTAGGAACGGAAGGTAGTAGCGATTACGAACTGGAAAAGAATGGGTATTGAGAAGCAAAAGTTCTAATGATTAGAAGCTATGATGAGAGTCTGTGTAATAGACTTGAAAGAATTTGGAATGATCACTTAATGAGAATTGAGTTATCTTACGACAATAGATCCTATGTCATTATCGAGATGTCGCCTTATGAGATCCTTGAGGGAAGACAATGTTGATCTCCCTTATGTTAGGATGAAGTTGTAGAGCGCAAGATGCTCGGACCCGCAGTAGTCCAAAGGACCAAGGATATGATAGATCTAATCAGAGGACGGCTGGTAGTAGCCCAAGATGGACATGATAAGTATGTTGATTTGACACGAAAGGATAAGGAGTATGAAATAGGGGACCTAGAAATGTTATAGGTATCCCTTGGAAAGGATTGATGAGGTTCGGAAAGAAAGGAAAGCTAAGTCTACAATTTGTTGGACCCTTGGATATATTAAGACGTTTAGGAAGTTAGCATATGAGCTAGCCCTAACCCCGAACATGTAGCAGGTCATAACGTGTTTCACGTATCAATGTTAAGGAAGTGTAATTCAGATGCCAGATAAATAGAGGCATACGAGCGCATAGATATGCAACCCGACGTAACCTATATGGAGCAACCAGGAAAGGTTATAGAGTGAAAAGGAACAAGTGCTTAGGAGAAGGATTATCAAACTAGGCAGAGTTTGGTGGTAGAACCACAATGTGGGAAAATTGACTCGAGAGTTAGGAAGTGTAATGCTAAGAAAGTATCCCCATTTGTTCTCTATTTGATTCCGGGACGGAATCCTTTTAAGGAGGGGAGACTGTAATAACCCCAATTTTTGGAAAATTTTGAAACCCTTATGAATAGTGTTTTTGCTGAATGAGAAAACTTTTCATGCCACACTATGTAGGGGTTCTGTTATGGATATTCTGGGATATTATTAGTACTCTATGAAGTATATAAGTGTATGTAAAGATCGTCAGAATCCAATTCCGAACACTTTGGTTTTTCCCGGAAATCCACAAGATACGGAGAGAATTGAGTATAAGGTAACAGGATAAAAAGGATTTAAATTAAAGGATTATAATAGAGGATCATAAAAAGGAATATAATGTATTGAGAAAGGTTAAGGGAACCTAAGTAATAAGATCCCGGGTATGATCCTTCAAACGATAAACGAGAACGAAAGTTAAGCAAACCGTATAACAGATCAACGGTCATTAGGCAAACGATTAGGAAGTTAATCAAAGGGATTAGGGGGAATGATGTCATCCAACCAATAGAAAGAGGACAAGGAAGGGAGGATGACATCATGAGGATGACATAAGCATGACATGGGAAGGAAGGAGGTGTGGTAGCTTTGTAACCACACAATTTCAAGGGCAAGAAGGTAATTGACTAAAGCAAGCACAAAAACCAAGCAACCAAGCCAAGCAAAAATCATTTTTCAAAAATCAAAAGCAACCAAGGCTTTGTTCTTCATTGCTCACGGCTTTTCACTATTCAAAAGGCAAGAGAAATTCAAAATCCAAGATCCAAGCTTCCTAAATTGGTAAGATAATTCCCTAATCATCTTCATGCTTAGTTAGGACTATATCATGAGTTTAAACCATTAATTCTTTCTCAATCTTCTTCATTTAATCAAAGAAGAAGACAATGAATAGTGTTTTCAAGTTTTTAACTTGAACTTTTTCTTGTTTTTCTTGAAGATCCAAGCATTCTTAAGACTTCTCAAAGCTTCTTAAGGCTTCCTAGCTCCACCCACCACTTCAAGGAAGGTATACCATCTCCAAACCCTAGATTCCTATATATTATAAGATGATTTTGATTAGTGGGTTGATATTGTAGTTTGTTGTTATGATTTAGAGTTTGGGATTTGGAATGGTAGTGAAATGGAATGGTAATTGTTGTGGTTTTGATTTAAAGGAACTTAAGTATGATTAAAGTTAAGTTTAAGCATAAGTATGAATGATTAAATTGAATTGGTTGGGGTTGTTATGATGTGATAAGGATGGATGTTTGTTGTGTGTTGGATTTGAGGTTGGTTTGTGGTTGGTTTTGTATGGTTTAAAATTGGGAAATCGCGTAAACATAGCCGTCGTAACGTCCGATTTTCTTTGGACTGTTTTTGTGCATAGCATTAGGACCCGAGAACCCCCTGCTAGATTATGACCACTGCCATGTTTAGATAGCTCATGTTACGAGCTTCGTTTTGATATGTAGTTCGTTCGATTCCGATGCACGGTTTAGGAGAAACGACCGTTTCAAGTAACGGCGTTTCGCGAACGAAACTTTTTCCCTCGCCTTACTTTGAAACATAGGTTAAAGACCAAAAAGGGTTAATTAATGTATGAAACATTTATGGTAAGTGTGTTAGGCAGTTGGTAAGACACTCGCGAAGGAATCGCTTTAAAACTCGTAAAGGTTAAATTATTAAAAATGGTGGAGCCGAGGGTACCCGAGTGACTTAAGCGAATCGGTGAGCGCAAAACAAGCGTTAGAGTCTAAGTTAGTTAAAGTATAGATTTACAAGTGATTTTGGTTTAATTCCAACTTACTTGTTGTTTATAGGTTACCAGACTCGTCCCGAGCCTTTCTCACCCCCAAGTCGCTCAGGCAAGTTTTCTACCCGTTATACTGTTGTTGTGATGTAAATATATGTATATGCATTATCTTGTGATATTGCATGATTGTTATTAGCAAATTTTGCGATATATTGGAGCATGCTAATATGGTATATATGCATGTCTGTTTCGTAATCTGGTTATCTATCTGTTGATTTCAATGCTTATAGTTGCATAATACCTATGCTAGAAATAAGCAAGTAGTTGCGTATACCCTTAGTATAGGGGATAAAAGGTGAACATATTTCTAAACCGGGAGTCGATGTTCCCGAGTATATTATATATATATAGTTATATATATATATATATGGATATAGTTTTTAAAACTATTAATCGAATAAGGTTTATTCGATAACTTTAACTTTATTTTATTATTGAATATTATTTTGAATATTCATTCGAGGACTTATGACTCCTTTTACTTTATAAATGAATATTATTTTGAATATTCATTCGGGGACTTATGACTCCTTTTATTTATTTATCTGAATATTATTTGAATATTCATTCGGGGACTTATGACTCCTTTATTTTATTTAATGAATATTATTTATAATATTCATTCGAGGTATTATGACTCGGCTTATTATTTAATGAATATTATTTCGAATATTCATTTGAGGGCTTATTACTCAGCTTATTTTATTTATTGAATATTATTTGAATATTCATTTGAGGATCTATGACTCCGAGTATTTGCTGAGGTATATTCTTTATTTTATTAAAGAATAAGGTGTCAATAATCAAACTTATTTTCGATTATTCAAATAAAGATAGTACTTTCATATAAGTATATCTTTGGTTATTTAATATTCATTTCAAGTATAAGTTTCAAAACTTCTACTTCAATTATTTTTATAAAGATTATTCTTTATGGGAATATTATTTTAAATATTAACATTCAGTCATTTTCTAAATATTCTGGGGACTGATTTACTTCATTAAATCAGTTTTACTCCAAACACTCTTTAAAGTGTTTTCGAGTCTTTAAAATGATTTTCAAAAGATAGAGCGGATCCCAAAACTATTTTTATATTTAAGATCTTCCTTTTAAAAAGGGGATTTAAATACTCGCTCAAAACATGGGGGATCCGGCTCGGTGGTGTGTTTTATATTCGCAACAAGGTTGCTGTCTTGGTAAAAGAGTTTTTGATTACTTACCCAATATTCGGGAAGTAAAATTCTTGGAACAAGTTAATCCATTAACAGGCATCGCCTGGGAAATATCGGTGAGTTTTCCTTTCCAACTAGATACGACTTCTTGGTGGAGCCGTATCAACAAGTTTCTACTTGGGGAAAGGGGGAAACGAGCTTTACGTTTCAGAGTCATGGATTTCATCTGAACTAGGAGTGGCGTAAGTGGTCGAGTAGCGCCGGCCCAGCCTTATTATATTGGCCCAAATGGCCTGGAAGTTCCGCTAAGGCGGTCCATTCCTTAGGAGTTCAGTGTTCGGTTGACAAGTAAATCCGACAGGTTCTCCTCTACATGTAGAAAATGGTGGGGTTGTACTACTACGACTGATCATCGTAAGTGGTCAACCTGGCGCGGTAAACTCCCGTAATGAGTTCATCATCCATTTGGATAATTCTGCAACACTACCCGTAGCATTTCGATCGAAAGGCTACTAATGGGTGGTTGCCGAAGCATTGACAGGGTCAAACATTTTTATTGGGGTATCCATTGAAAGAAGTATCTCGTAACTTCATCTCTTTTCAAAATATTTCAAAGATCAAATATTTTCAAGTTTTATTTGTGGTCTCATCTATGGGATGACCTCGTGAATCTTATCATACTTTGAACGGTGATAGTTCAAGTAGCTTTATAAATGATATAAGTGTGGGGAAGTATTGGTAACTTCATTCTTTGTTTTTACTTATATCTAGTAAGTAATTATCTTACACACGATAAAGATTCTAGTAAGTATCCATTTAGATACTGGTATTATTGTTATCACTACATATTATCTTGCGAGCTGTAAGGCTCACTCTTGCTTTATTTCTTCATCACACAACAACAGTTAGGAGAGATGGCCAGACTCCAGCAGACCCAGCGCAAGCGCGTGGGAAGCGTCCCGCGTCTTCCCGATGATGTTGTAGCTGCTATAGCTGCAGAGGTAGATCCATTGTAGTTCAGACCATCTACTTTTGAGAATCAAATTATGTATAATTATAACTTGTGGCAGATAATGGCAATTAACTGTAAATTATCAAGTAATCATTTTGGGTTGTAATAATTTTAAATTGTGGATTCAAAGACTTGTACTTATTTCAATTTCATCTCTGAGACTATAACGGGTTGTGGTGTGTGTTAGTGTGGGGTCACAGCATGAGGTTATTTATTATTAATTAAGTGAAGTGATATTGTGGAAAGAAAGACCGTGACAACCCGGATCCCCGACCCCGGATCTGGGGGTGTTACAACAACCAAAACTAGGTTATTATACAATCACCACACACTAAAGCATCGAAATAAATTAACTAAAGAAATCCATAAATAAATTCGTTAGAACACCACAATAACGATTAGCCCATAATAAGACTCATCATCAACGTAGGTTCCGATGAAAGCATGGTATAATAAATGTAGTCTTTATACTTAATAAAACCAAGTACGAAACAAGAGTATAGGTTCACGAATAAGAAAACTAGCATCCAAAGTTACAATTTAAAACAAAGAATCACAAGAATAAACTAGATCTTCTTCGCCTTGGTTGATTTATGCTCTATGGTCTTCTTACGCCTTCTCCTTAAGCTCTGGTACGTCTTGTTATGAAAAATGAGCATAAGTTATGTTTATATAGCAGCCCATGCAGAGTAGAAGTCTTCTGGATCAAAATGCCACAAGAAACAGGATTTTCTTTCATGACCTGGCGCGGTCGCGCGCCTGAATAGCGCGGGCGCGCTGACATTCTGCCATCCTGGCGCGGCCGCGCTGACATTCTGCCATCCTGGCGCGGCCGCGCGCTATCACAGCGTTGGCGCGCCATCCCTCTGGAAAAAATATTGACTTCTTCTTTTCTTGCTGGTTTGAGCTGGTCTTTTCACGAGCTTTTATTATAGACACCATCCTAACACCAAATTAACATCCAAACAATGCCAATTCACCTGTATTCCTGAATAATGCCTGAAATGCAAAAACACTACAAAAACACGTTAAAAACACTAACAACTTGAGTATAAAACATCAATACAAAGCTTTACGGAGCGTTATAAAGTGTCATAAATGCCACTCAACAGCTACCCAGGGTAGTATAGGAGGAAGTGCATCTCAAGGACCAACAACAACTACGGCCATAGATAGAACTTTCAAAATGACTAAGAAATCTACAGCTCAGGATTTCGATATAGTTGCAGGTACTATTTCTCTTACTTTCGTGCCTGTTAATGTTCTACTTGATTCGGAAGCATCTAAATCTTTCATATCCCTGAACTGTGTGAATAAAATATAATTAATGTTGGAAGACTTAGATGAACCTTTGACCATCAAAGTGTCCAATCAAGATAAGGTACCAGTAAGCCAATTCTGCCCTAAGTGCCCAATAGAGATTTCAGATCATTCATTTCCCGCCGACCTAATACCTTTTGAGTTAGGAGAATTCGATATTATTTTAGGCATGGATTGGTTGTCTCTGTATAAGGCAAATATTGACTACAAGAAGAAGAGAATCGTTATGTATACGACAGATAATGTAAGGATAAGTTATCAAGGTCAGAAGCAGGACAAGAAGTTTCTCTCAGTACTATAGGCAAGAAAATTGTTAAGGCAAGGATGTGAAGCATATTTTGCTCATGTGGTGGATACCAACAAAGAGGTACCTACTCTAGATGAAATTCCAATAGTAAGAGAATATCCCGACATTTTTCCGGAAGAATTGCCAGGATTACCACCTGATCGGGAAATAGAGTTTTCCAATTGATTTGATACCAGGAGCAGAACCAGTTTCCAAAGCTCCATACCGAATGGCTCCAGTGGAAATGAAGAATTTGGCCAAGCAACTTCAAGAACTGTTAGATAAAGGAGTCATACGACCAAGTGTTTCTCCGTGGGGTGTTCCAGTGTTATTTGTAAAGAAGAAGGATGGAAGTATGAGGCTATGTATTTGATCAACTTAAAGGAGCATGTTGTTTTTCAAAGATTGACTTGAGATCTGGCTACCACCAATTGAATATCAAGCCTGAAAATATACCTAAACTGCATTCAGAACAAGGTATGGCCATTACGAGTTCTTAGTGATGTCGTTCGGATTGACCAATGCACCAACGACTTTTATGGAATTAATGAGCCGAGTATATAAGCACTACGCCATAGATGACCTATTTGCACATTTTTTTTCTGGTGTTGCCTTAGGAAATATTACAATATGCATTAAATTATAGTCCTATCACAACACCTCGATTATCATGTTACAATAGACATAAATACATGTTGCTATAGCCCAATAAATTTTTGGTGTTAACATAGATGTATTCCCTGTTGCAACCCATAATACCGTGTAGCCATAGACAGTTGAATAAGTAATTTTTTCAATTTATCCAAAATTAAATTTATCTTTAAAGGGTATTGATTTGAATTAAAAAAAATTATGGAGTTTTGTAGAAAGTAAAATTATGCAAAAAAAATAATTATTCATATTTTTTAAATATTAAAATGTTTTATTTAAATTTAAAATTAAGTGAATACATTTGAATAATAATTTTATAAATATTGATTAAAATCACTTAAAACAGTTTCTCATTAAAATTAAAGTTAAAAATAATTTTGAATATTTATAAAGAAATCAGATATTATAATATATATATATATATAATTTAAAAAATGGTGGGAAGTAAATGGGATGGGTTAAAATATTTTTTTAATATGGCTTCAGCTTGGGCGACTAAAAATTTGGTTTGGGCCGTCAAATTTGCGGCCAAATATTTAAATAAGCGGGAATAAAATTTCAGACAAAATTGAAAGGGGGAAATGAGTTAAGGCTTCACATACTCTACTCCACTCTACACAAAATCAATTAGGGTTTCGAGTGGTGGGTTCGAGCAGAACAGGGCAAAGTGAGAAGGATTACGGTTCAGCCATTTTGAAGCATAGCAGTTAGGTTCAATTTGAGCATATGTACCGGGTGCATATTTTCATTGATTCATCAACTCTATTGATGCTGGACAGTGAAAAGTGAATGCAGCGGTCCATATTTTAGTCAATCAAATTCTGATGGAGCATCAATTCATCAAGGTGTCCGTTGATTTTCAAAGGAGTTGTCGATGGCAATCAATTGATGGACCCTACACAATTGTACCAAATTTTATACTATATTTGATGTTGTTCTTCTGCTAAACCATATATAATAATTCTTAAAGCTAAATTTTATAAATTTTAAAGTTTTAATTTTAGGTTCATACAATTATTTTTTCATCTGTTCATAAATTACAATTTTTCAGTATTAATTTGCCTCACAAAATTTTACACACTCATTTTTCTTGCATATTCTCTAATATATATGCATATAAAATTAAAAAAATTATTAACATTCTATCATTATTTTAAATAATATTATTTGTACAATCATAAAATAATATAGCTAAACTTAAATATATAATATTTAATTTATATCAGTAAGAAAGATAATTAATATTATATAAATATTGTGGGATGAATAGTAATTGATGAATTGATGGAGTTTTATGGGTGTATTAAAATTTAGAAAAACGGTCAATTTATTGTAAATAGTAATTGACTCCGTTGATTGAATTAATGAATTGATGAACCGATGGTGCTCTTAGGATTGGAAAAGGATTTGGTTTCAATCTCTGTACCGAATTTAAACTATTTTATTTTAAGGTAGAATTATTTTGAGTTGGGTTCAATTTAGATGTGGGTGTCTTGTTGTTTGTGTTGATTTTGATGTATGTTGTATATGATGTAAAATCTCCCTCTCTCTCTCTCATCTCTCTTTCTCTCTCTGTATGTTGATAATTTCAATTGCAGGCTTTTCACAAAGGCAAAAGCATTAGAACCGTGGTTTTTAAAATGGCAGAGCATCGAAATACTTTCCGGGGCTACATTGATATTCTCGTTGTTCACATTGGTGGTTATTAGAAGCACGGCTGATGAAAGGTAAACACTTGTGAGTTGTGACACTTGTGCATCTCTTTTCTTGTTGAGTTTTTATTGTTGGACAAACTTAGTATTTTAGACTAAGTTGTGAATCATTTTGAGACTCTATATGAGTGAGACATATTATGTGTTAGTGGTGTGTATTTATTGGAACGTATTCTCCTCTTCGAGGGGATTCCAACGCATATTTACACGCTCAAAATGAGTAAAAGGTGAATGAGAACTGATATTCCAAAGTTTTACCTTTTAATATGAAAAGTGGTTTTGTACCACATCGAGAGTAGTACAAACCTATTCCTTAGTTTTTCTTATAAATACCATGTACCATATCGAAAAGAAAATCAAATCATTTCAAGCCTCTCCTTATAAATAGAGTCTTAGGGCACCAGTTTTATTAAGTCGAGGAAATAAGAATCATCTCTTTCATTCTCGGTCTCTTTAGTCTTAAATTTTTCCAATATTTCGGTGATAGTTCCCGGGCTCAGTTCAAGTTCGCTGAGAGTATATTCGATCTATCGATTATACTAGTATCTCGTTTTATCCTGGGAAGCAGGTCGCTAAACACGGATGGTGCGGGGCGAAACTGCTTTAAGGAGACAGTTTTCTGGACTCGAGATTAAATCCAATCTCTGTTTGTTTTCTCAAACCCATCTCCTAATTTAATTGTTAATTCTCATATGCTTATATGATTTAAGAATTAGCAATGTTCTTGTGAAGTGGTTATATATTTAATATATTTATATAATAATGTCTTTATCGTACAAGATTGCTAACAATCTTAAAGCAGTTTTCTTCAATTTTCATACTTTCTTGTGAGTAGACGCAAAAATCAATTTGATTGTTTAAATTGGATTTATTTATGGGTATATGAGTGACCATTATTTGCCTCATTAATTAAATTAAATTTAGTGCGTTAATTTCTTTGATCACTTGTTGCCATGTGCTTGAAATTAATATAAATTTAATTTTAAGTGGTGCTTTGTTTAAGCATAACAGGTACGAGGCAAAAGTAAGCACAAAGTTGTTGGATAATTGGTTTCTTATAAGGCTATTGATGCTTTAATGGTTATTGATTTATAATCAACTTATATTCAAGTGGACATATTTGGTGACATCTCTCTCGGGTTGATCATTATAAATTGGTAGATTAAACCCAAATTTATAATTTGTCCATGTTTTCGCTATTAATGGATAGCTTATTATGTTTTGTTTAATTAACATGGTGATTGATAATATATATGAGCTAGAGTTTCTTAACTCTGAATTGATTTCGGAATTATTAGTATTCTGATACAAGAATCGTATATGTTATAGTTTACATACGTGTTTGCAAGTTCATAACATGATATTGCTATGCAATTAAATGATATGGCTACATAAATGTGACCCTTCATGATGGAACTTGATTATTTGGTGATTAATTTTAATCATTGTTGAGTGATGATAAGGCATCAATTATTATTGTTTAATCTTTAATAATGGAGTTGTATCACAAACTTGTAATACTGGATAAATAGAGGCCTTACCGCGTATCTATTTAATTGGAGAAAATAGATTACAAGCATAGGTTGGTGACAATAAACGTGATGCGAAGTATGTTGTTCTAAACATCTTATTTTAATAGATTTATTTGTTAACAATATGCTTTTAGTCTATATGGAGGCTTTGGAAAGCTATTAAAGGAGGCATAAGTTGCTTTATTATGTAACGTGTCTCGTTAGTTAACATTAGTTTGACTGGAAAAATTTGTTCTAGTATTTTCACTTGTGCTGCACTTGATAGAATGCAGTAATATGTTTGTTGTTAAACAATGTGACGAGTTATGCAGCTGAAGTGAACCAGATTTACAATTGCTCAGGATTCTCCACATTAAAAACCTAATGGGCCTGGAGTACAGGTTATGGGTCGGCTTATAAATTACATTTTTCTGGTTGGATTTTTCCTCCAGTTAAATAGTAATTTCACGTGTTGGTGTCGGTCTGCTACGGCAGTGACACACGAGCCTATTATAGTGATCCATGTGATACTTAATACGGCGAATATTGATATCAGTATTTATGCTGAACTTCGGAGAGAATTCGAAAAGTTGTTAACCCTAACGCATTAGTTGATCAAGGATCACTGAACGTGGGTTTATTGAAGATTTATGTTCTTCCTTGGGCCTTTTCTGGTTGTACCAGTAGGTGAGCCAGAAATGTAGGTTCGTGTGAACCATGTAAATATTTTAGAGAAATTCGGTAATTGAATTTTTAATGATAAGAACCACGGGAAGTTCTTTAAACATGATATTAAAATCTTATAGGTTTTAATGATTGACGTAAAACCTGCTCAGATGAGAGGTAGTGACACGATACGTGTTTACCGTCTGGTTTGATAGTAAAACATTTGTCACTCGTACTCGTAGTCGAGTCAATATTGAAGCTAAATAGAGAGATGTGTGCTGTATAAACTCAAGGATAAATCCAACTTAATACAGATAATTAAGATGGCAGTGAATAATTTTGATGATGAATAATCAGCGGGAAAATTCTGTTTGCAACGTGAATATTCATGAGGTCGTTGCACCTACTCGCATTAAATAAATAGAGTAGATGCAGGTTTGAGTTGCGCTCTGAGAGAGATGCAAAATGATTGTGATTAGCTCAGACTATCACTGAATTTGAGGATATTAGTTACGAAGGGCTAATCGTTCCTTAAACATGATACCACAGAAGGAAATAATTAAATTTCCTATTAGTTTTGGAATGTTTTCTGACATTCTGTAAAATATTAAAATTATGGGGGTATCTAGGATAGAAAATTATTTAATTTTCTATAAATAGTGGAATGTAATGAAACATTCTTGAAAATAATTGAAATGTGGGGGTATCTCGAAACTTGATACTCTGTTGGTAGCATGAGATCCAAAATCAATTGAGATATTTTGGATGGATACATAGACAATGGTTGAGTCTAATAATATCCGATATATGAATCTAATTTTTGAGATTCGTAAAAATACTATTACAGAGTTTAGGAATGCTTATGCGATAAGCTAGTAGATCCTAGTAGATATGTAATTAAAAGTCATCTAAATGAACTTACGAGTTATTGGATGAATGTGAGGATGAACCTGCAGAGAGCAAAAGATTGATAATTTGCTTGAAGGTGAACTCGTAAATTTAATAGAAGCAATGCGCTTCTAGTATAATTCCTTGATAAGTGAATATATCAAGAGAAAATTTGACTATTACTAAGAGTCAATAAATCAAGATTTTCTAGCACGTGTAATAGAAAATGGATTGTGCATGTTCTCTCTATGTCCTTTGTGGGGGAAAGGATGTTAAAAAATAGAGAGAGTGGTTCTGTTTGACAGAATCTTGTTTAAAAAATATATAGATCTTCTTACGAGATAGAAGCATTAGGACCCAAATGAATTTTCAAATTGGGAAAATATATGTGGGTCTGAAGGAAGTATAAGGTCAGACTGATAATAAAATATTATAGTCAAAAGTGATGACCTTATATAATCTATGAAAGATTCTCGAGTTTTGAGAATAAGGTTCATTAAGATGATACTAAAATTATCGTATTTTGAAATTTAAAAGTGCATCAATGAACATTGGGACGGTCTTTCTAAATAGATATTTGAAGAAATATCGATTTACGTGAACCTGAGGGTTGCTCTAGATAAAGCAAGAGTAGAAAATCTGTATTTTCGGTGATCATGTTGAGTGAAACAATATTGACACGAAATAATGGCATATTAAATTTGATATTGCTATGATAAGCAATGGCTTCAAATAAATGACATGGTTGCCATTTTGAGGACGCTCAAAATTGGTTGTTATGTGAATAAGGATTGCCAGTTTAAGGACGCTTAAACTCGGTAATGATGCAAACTGAAATTGCTGGTTTTTGGGACGCTAAAAGCTGGTAATATCAATAACAAGTGAAGCTTTAAGTAATAACTAGTAAAGTTATTTCATAAATGTGAAATATGTCAATATGAGATGTCAAAATGATTCAAAATCAGAGAATTGACAAGTGTGCATGTGTTATTTACACATGATATGCAAGTCATAATTGATTGCATGTGAGTGATCTGATCATTATGAGAAGTAATGACAAGAGAATCATCTCTGAAAATCTTGATGAGATTGAAAAGTTTTGATTTGAAGATTACAATCTTCGTGATTTTAAAAGTCTTAGATGATACATGTCACATGTTGGTGATGTGAATTTTGAAGAGGTCAACGAAGCTAAAGTTGCCATAGATAGAATGGATTTATATTTATCCAAGCATAGATGAACAAGGATCTCTCAAGAAGGATTGCAAGTTTGTTGTACTTTTTAAAATTGTACAAAATTAGACATAGGCTACACAGTTGGTAAACTGGGTAGATGCACGAGTACAATGGAAATTGGTCACTTAGAAGAGATTGTAATGAGATTTAAGGTGTATGATATGTGCTCGTGAGTTTGGACTGCAATACGAAAGATATCTAATTGTACTATGTGAATATAGTATGTAAATTAGATATTTGACTTTAAGAACTTAAAAGTCATTCGAGAATACATTTCACACTTAGCAGCCGTGTCATGGAAATCCTAAACTTAGCTCGATTCATGATGGAATACGAGTCTGGTGCATAAAATAAATGCAGTTAAAAGGCTGAGTTGCCACTTTGTAAGGATATTCCTAAATGACAAGGAAAATGTGTCTTCAATATGCATATATCGTGTAATCAATATGCAAATTGGGAGATCACATTATTGTGTATGAAATGGTATGTCTCACATCTATGATGAGGACATAATACCATTAAACAACTATTCTCAACGAGAATTATCATGATTGACTATGTAAAGTCAAATGATAATGTTTGGATCCACTAACCAGATGGCTAAACTGAGCGAATCTGTTTAAGCCAGTGGAATCTAGTTAGAACGAGAGATAGTTGTCAAATCATCGAGAGGAATGAGCCTTGCCTATTGCTTAACGGCGTCATGGTGGACACCCAACCTTGCTGACTGGAGATCCCAAGAACTTGGTTCAATGGGACAACTAAATCATGATGACCAAATCACTGTGGGGGTAACCCCTGGCCTATTTCTATGATGATGAAACAGTGAGACCCGTAAGGTACGAGGTTAAGCTTTATGCTTTTAATGATCTTTGACGAATACAAGGATTTCAAGTTTGAATACATAATATTCGGTTGAGTAAACGCGGGTTACTCTTTAAGATAAAGATCACTTATGTAAGAGAGAAGTATGGTCGCTTCAAAGGAGAATTGCGAGGCACAATTCTTTAAAAACTCTTGTAGAACCAGGACGATGTTCCAGGACCAAAATGGACATAATCATGAGAACTGAATGAGTCAGGAAAGATATAGTGATGAGTATGTCATCGTTTACACAAACGGTCGAACAGTTCAAGGACATTGCGTCATACTGTCTACCAGTAAAGTCGATATACTTAGTCGAGTGAAGGTTCAAGGAGCATTCTCTACCTATCGTATGCTATATCTGACCGTCGGAACTATCACCAAGTCAAGCTCCGCGTCTGTCTGTCTATGTGGTGCGTGCTACTGGACCATCAATCTCGTTTGTGGGGGATTGTTGGACAAACTTAGTATTTTAGACTAAGTTGTGAATCATTTTGAGACTCTATACGAGTGAGACACATTATGTGTTAGTGGTGTGTATTTATTGGAACGTATTCTCCTCTTCGAGGGGATTCCAACGCATATTTACACGCTCAAAATGAGTAAAAGGTGAATGAGAACTGATATTCCAAAGTTTTACCTTTTAATATGAAAAGTGGTTTTGTACCACATCGAGAGTAGTACAAACCTATTCATTAGTTTTTCTTATAAATACCATGTACCACATCGAAAAGAAAATCAAGTCATTTCAAGCCTCTCCTTAGGGCACCAGTTTTATTAAGTCGAGGAAATAAGAATCATCTCTTTCATTCTCGGTCTCTTTAGTTTTAAATTTTTCCAATATTCCGGTGATAGTTCTCGGGCTCAGTTCAAGTTCGCTGAGATTATATTCGATCTATCGATTATACTAGTATCTCGTTTTATCCTGGGAAGCATGTCGCTAAACACGGATGGTGCGGCGAAACTGCTTTAAGGAGACAGTTTTCTGGACTCGAGATTAAATCCAATCTCTATTTGTTTTCTCAAACCCTTCTCCTGATTTAATAGTTAATTCTCTTGTTCTTATGTGATTTAAGAATTAGCAATGTTATGTGAAGTGGTTATATATTCAATATATTTATATAATAATGTCTTTATCGATAACAGTTCTTTCCATATCTGCTTTCTTTTTTTCAATCTGGTTTTGACACTCAAGAATACTTGTTACAGTTGGTAATATTTGACAGTTGATACATGTGTTAACATTATTTGTACATGGACTATGATGGTTTCAGTTCTCATACATTAGTTTATGGTGTTTTCTGCAATATTGCTTTTCAGTAGTTCACAGGGCATCATCTTTATATACATGACAAGTTTGCGATTTTGACAGATAAACATTTTAGTTTGTATCTGGTCCGGATAACAAGATTCTTGTTATTTTGTTGTACCTTTTTTTAATAGCGAAAATATACTATTTATTTAACACAAACGCACTACGATACACAGCTCCGTGTCTATAAGCACAAATTTTTCATTGAAATGTGTTATCCTGTAATTTCTCCATTGAAGGTCTAAAGAGTTAATAAACTTGTGTTTCTTGCAGTAAAGACTCCCCCTAAATTTTAGTTTCGTGGAATGTGTTGATGTCTGAACCATAAATCTGAGGATGCTTTTCTGCTGTTTCGTGGATTTTTGGATGGGCAGGCCCATCTGGGTTCTCTGGTAAATCAACTGCTCATATAATGTTTGATATGTTACTTATGTTAGTTATAGCTATCATTTAAGTTGTTAATACCTGATCTTATATAATTATGGCCATGCTTACTTTGATTGTTGGATTTGATACCAACAATCTTTGTTGGTCCCTTTGGTGAAGGTGCAGATAAGATGAGGTTGATTGACCTCAATTATTATCCCGAAGTAATTCTCAAAAACTCCTGTCAAGGGGTCTGTTATTATTACGCAATTTACATTTATTTGTATAATTACTTTGAGTGTGTATTTTGTGCAGATACTTCATCAAATGTTTATTATTGTTGGTCCTGTCTTTTGGTTCGCCTGGAAAATTATTTGTAAGAACTATATGGATCCTGCAACTCAATCTAAAATACAGGCGTGTTCAGAGAGTTCGCTTTATCATTCTAATGTCAAATTTCTAGAGTAGTATTGTCTTTCAGTGTATCTTGGTCTGTTGTGTGGTGGAATCGGAGGGTAAAGCAGGTGCAGGTTGTATCTGGTGTATTGTAACTGCTACATTGCTGTGGCTACACAGCAATTTTACATTTAAACGTTGACTGGTTAAAAACACTGGATTAAGTTAATCTACAGATGTATGGTTGGTGTTTCTTTGTAACTGAATCATTTACTGTATCGATCTATGCTCCTTGACCTGCAGAGATGCAGCTGTCCCAGTTCTCACTTTAATAATCGGAGCAAATCTCCTGAAAGGTAACAATGGACTATATCTGTTTTACCTAAGGCCACAAATCTATGAACAATCTAAACCTCTGGTGCTTCTGCATATTTCCATTCAGGTTTACAAGCATCAGGATTCAGGAGTCTAGAAATCCATGATTCTTGGCATTATATGTGTTCGTTACATAGCCTTGCCAATAATTGGAACTTTGGTTGTCAGAACTGCGGTGAAATTGAATTTGGTGCATGCAGATCAGTTATACCAGTTCGTTCTTTTACTTCAGTTTGCAGTCCCACCTGCTATGAACATGGGTTAATAAATCGACCACTTAAATTAAGGCATTAAGCTGATACTTTGAAGCTCCTACTGATCTATCACTTTGCAATACCTAAATCAGAGCAAATTTCTTGTCTATTATTCTACATAGCATCTGTAAAAGTATTATTACCTATCAAGTTCTGATCATTTACAAGAGAGATTCTTGCTGTTTCAGGTACGATAACGCAGTTATTTGGTAAACGTGAAACCGAATGTTCTGTTATAATGCTATGGACCTACGTCTGTGCTACGATATCGCTTACTCTTTGGTGTACTTTCTTCATGTTGTTGGTTGCTTGATTTCACTTATCCTCTAGGGTCTAAGAAATGCAGATTATAAAACTTTGAAAATCAACAGATTAACTCAGTTCGAAAGGATGAAATAACAGCCTCTTAATATAGACGAGACAACATATTCATTCTTCGATATGAATGATGTATCGAAAAACTAGCATAGCTCAGATGATCTGGTCTGAAATCTGAACTAAAAACTGAAGCTGTTGTTCAGCAAATATTTGCTATGGCATATTTTTAGGTTAGCTTTCTTCATGTTGCTTGGCAATTTAGATAATTGGACAGTGATGATAAGTTCAGAGTGCACTGCAGGTGATGCTCTTGGTGGAATTCAGGTACCAAAAGAATGTAAAGTGATACTGCATCTACTATTTACAACTATATGCAAGTGCTAAGGTATGCAAAATTTCTAATTCTAATAATTTTCTTGCTTAAATTTTATTCTTTTGCGGTGGAACCGGCAGAGAAAAGCATTCAGGGACTCGTACTACTACAACTGGCATTAAGGGACTCATACTACTACAACTACTACTACAACTGGCCAACTGGCCTGTTTAAATTTATTTTAACGTGTATTTTTATAGAACTTGTTGTAGTTCTTAATGATAGTAGAATGTAATTTTTATAGAATTTTGTTCAACTCTTTGTAATGATTCATGAGTTTTACATTTATTAATTTAATTTGAGTTTTATATTTTGGATATAAATATTTGTCTAATTAATATTATATTTATAAAAATTTAAAGAAAAATAAACAAAAAAACTATTAAATATGGATATTTTAAAAACTACTGATGCGGGGCCCACATGTGGGGCCCACTGGTAGGGCGCATTTTTTGTCAGTTAGTATACCTAATGCAACACCAAGTCTGTGTTACTATACTCTGAAAATCATGTTGCAATTGATATATATAGCAACATATTTTGTTGTGTTGCTATAGACTGACACTTATGTATGGTTAGATACCTATAGTGACGGCCTTAGACAAATCACCGAAAAAGTGTTGCAATAGACCTATTTTTGCCTATAGCAACATTTTTAGGTGTCTATATCAACACATCTTTGGTGTTGGTTAAAGTCATCTATGGCGTAGTGTAAGGAGTACTTGGATAAGTTTTTTATTGTATTTATTGATGACATCCTCATTTATTCAAAGTCTCAAGAAGATCACGCAACACACCTAAGGATTGCCCTCCAAAGGTTAAGAGAAAAATAATTGTACGCGAAGTTTTCCAAGTGTGAGTTTTGGTTGACAGAGGTACAGTTTCTTGGACATGTGGTAAGCAAGGAAGGTATCAAGGTAGACCCTGTAAAGATTGAAGTCGTTTCCAAGTGGGAGCAACCTAAGACTCCGACAGAAGTGAGAAGTTTTCTGGGGCTAGCAGGATATTATCGAAGATTTATAAAAGATTTCTCTAAGATCACAGCTCCATTAACTAAGCTAACCAGGAAGAACGAGAAATTTATTTGGACGGAGAAGTGTGAAGAAAGCTTCCCGTAACTGAAGGAGAGACTGGTGTCAGCTCCAGTATTAGCATTACCAGATGAGACGGGAAATTTCGTGATATATAACGATGCTTCTTTTAAAGGGTTTAGGCTGTGTATTAATGCAACATGATAAATTCATCGCTTATGCCTCCAGACAACTAAAACCTCATGAACAGAAGTATCCGGTCCATGATCTTGAGTTGGAAGCTATAGTTTTTACATTGAAATTGTGAAGACATTATATGTATGAAGAAAAGTGTGATATTTACACGGATCATAAAAGCTTAAAGTATATATTCACTCAGAAGGACTTGAACATGAGACAAAGAAGATGATTGAAGTTAATCAAAGACTACGATTGTTCCATTAATTATCACCCAGATAAGGCCAATATGGTGGCAGATGCCTTGAGTAGGAAAGAGAAACTGAATATGGTTCAGATTGCAGAAGAGTTAGCACGAGACTGGGAAAGGATGGAAATTAAAGTTCGAGTACGAAGAAAAGGTAAGGAGCAATTGTATGAGATTACGTTTCAACCAGCATTGATGGATAAGATAAAAAGGTGTCAAGAAGGAGTTATGGAGTAAAAATTGGGTAATCTGACAGGAGAAGAACTTTGTACCCAAAAAGATAATCAAGGTATATTTAGATTTTCTTCTAGAATTTGGATTCCCAATGTGACGAAACTGAAAAATAAAATTTTACGCGAAGCGCTCAACTCTCGGTTTTCTATCCACCTTGGAAGCACTAAGATGTATCAAGATTTGAAGAAGAACTTTTGGTGGCCAGGAATGAAGAAGGAAATCGCAAATTGGGTTAGCAAATGTCACGTGTACCAGACGGTAAAAGCAGAACATCAAAGGTCAAGTGGACTGTTACAACCCCTAGAGATTCCCTAATGGAAATGGGAAGAGATTGGAATGGATTTCGTAGTAGGATTGTCAGGGACGAAAGCCAATCATGATGCTATTTGGGTAATCATCGACAGATTGACAAAGTCAACACATTTTTTCCCGATCAACGAAAGATAATCTCTGGAAACGTTAGTTAAGTTGTATTTAGATGAAATAGTGCTTATGCATGGAGTTCCTGTGTTTATTGAATCAGATAGAGACTCAAGATTTAATTCAAGGTTTTAGACTAAGTTTCAAGAATGTCTAAGAACCACGCTGAATATGAGTACCGCCTATAATCCTCAGATGGACGGTCAAAGTGAGAGAACAATCCAGACCATGGAAGATATGTTAAGAGTTTGTTCTTTGGATTTTAAGGGAAATTGGGATGAATACTTACCATTAATCGAATTCCCGTACAACAATAACTATCATACCGGCATTGGAATGCCACCTTATGAAGCTTTGTATGGACGCAAGTGTAGATCACCATTATATTGGGATGAAGTGGGAGAGAAGAAAGTGCTAGGTCCCGAGCTGGTTCAGCAGACCAAAGATGCAGTGACATTGATTCGGATAAGGTTAGAAGCAGCCCAGGATAGACAGAGAAAGAATGCAGATTTATATCGAAAAGATATGAACTTCGAAGTAGGATCGTTGGTATTATTGAAAGTACCACCTTGGAAGGATTAGTTTGATTTGGTCAGAAAGGTAAACTTAACCCAAGGTATATAGGGCCCTTTGAAGTTCTGAAGAAAATAGGGAAAGTCACTTACGAGATAGCGTTGCCGCCGCAATTGCAACACATTCATAATGTGTTCCACGTATATATGTTGAAGCCATATATTCCTAATTCGCATTAAGTTATAGAGTATGAACCGGTCGAGCTTCAACCAGATTTGTCCTATGTGGAACAACCAATCCAGATTTTAGATCGTAAAGATCAAGTCCTTAGAAATAAGTCTATCACCATAGTGAAAGTGCTTTGGAGAAATCCTCGAGTAGATGAATCTACTTGGGAGTTAGAGTCGAACATGCTTGATAAATATCCTCATTTGTTTAGTTAAGTCAGATTCTGGGGACATAATCATTTTAAGGGGGGAAGGATGTAATATCCGGGATATCGCGTGTAATTATTTATCAATAAATGACTATTAATATGATTATTATGTGATTATTATGTAAATTATCTGATGATTGGTAGTAATATTTAGATGTTTATATGTGATAAAATGTGAGTATGTTAATTTTATTCTGTCCAGAATAAAATATAGATAAGTGTGGTATTTTTCTGGTAATATTTGGAGTGTTACATGATTTTATATTAATTTATGAATTTATTAATTATTTTCTGAATAATTACAAAATTATTTTATAAAGGCAGGAATCATCCAACCTCAACCGTTTTTACGTTTTTACAACCCGAAACTCTTCCGGACATTTTCCGGACATTTTCCGTGTTTTGACTTTTTCGATCCGGATTACGGTTTGACCCGTGCGCGTCCCGACGCATAATTTTCGATACGGTAATCATTTCGATAAAGTAACAAAACCCGTATTTTTGAAAGACGGGATATTATTACATTATTTTCGTAAAAAATGTATTATAAGAAGCCCGGTTTGGATAATTATCCAAAACGGGTATCAAAACGGATCGTTTTTGCAGTTACCTAGCGGCTAAGTAACTAATTTATCGATTCAACACGATCCAACACGAACCAATATTCCATAAATATAAATAGCCCTTTTATTATTTTATTTTATTCATATAAACATAATCGATCAGTAAACATATAGGATTTACAGAGAAAAACCCTAAAAACGTTGCGTTCTTCATAATCAAACCCACGAACGAAGGCGTTATCGAACTCCGATTCAAGCGTGCTATATATCAAATCGAAGCTCTCAAAAAACTCTTTCTGAATCAACTATTCTACTGCAGAAATCAAGGTATTTTTCTTAATTAATTGTTTTATTTTGAATTATTTAAAGATTAAATTATGAAAATTTGTTCTTGATGTTGTTGATATAATTTGATGTTAGAATCATGTAGATCTTTTCTTCCTGGTCATTTTGATATTATATGACTAATTTGGAGTTCAATAACATGTTCAAATTGATGTTTGATTCTCGGATTTTAAAATAAGGGTTTATGTGTTTGAATGTTCTTAATTGAAAATTAGGCGTTTCTTTGTTAGGGGTTATTGGATGAAATTGATTACATGGTTGTGTAGATCGTGGAAAAAAAATCGATTGGTATATTTGAAACTAACAAACGATTCCTAGAGTGTCCTAAACGAGCCTCCCCGGAAAACTGAGCCCCGCAGCGACATAAATTTTAGTCGTTTGTTCCGTTAAATTCATTGATTTTCCAGCCGAATTGATCCTGCAGATTGATTCCTGGGAAAGTTTAATTCATCCCCTGTTAGTTTGAAACAATTCTAAGTCGTTTTATGAGTGCTGGAAAGCTTGAAGGACGGCGGAGGTCGTCGTTAATGGCTTCCCCGCCGTCGACGGTGGAGGAGGAAGACGAGGCTAAACTATAGTTTAGTCCTCGATCTTTTTCCCTTTTTTCAAAACAATCCCTGTATTTTTAAAATCTTATAAAAATAAGATTTCTGTTTTATATATTTTAAAAATTAATATTTCTGTTTATTTAATTTTTAGAAATTAGTTTTTTAATTCATTTTAAATTCTAAAAATCAATATTTTTAATTTTAAAAATTATTTTAAGTTCGAAATTAAATCTTAATTATTTAATTAATTAATTTTAAGTGATAATTAATTATTTAATTATTTAATCAATTAATTTAATTATTAATTGATTTAATTAGTTATTAATTAATTTTAATTGATTAATTAATTATATTTAATTAATTCTTTTGATTTAAAAATCCTGAAAAATAGTTTCGAGCTTTAAAATATTATTTAAATTATTTTCAAAGCTCGATAATTATTATTAAATAATTTTAAATTGAAATTCGGATAATCGAACTCTATTATTTAATTATAAAATAATTCGGAGACCCGATTTAATTCCGAAAAATGTTCAAAAATTCGTATTAAATACCTGGAAAATCATTTTAACCCCGAATCTTCTTCGAATAATTAATTTAATTGAATATCTTACATGCCATGTGTTATATGTGCTTGGATTGATGCATAATATGACTGTATGTGCATTATTTAACGGTTTTGTTCACAACTTTCAATCGATACATCGGATTTGGGTGAAACGAAGGGTAGTTAGAAACTTATAACGAATAGAATAAGATGAGAAGTAGTATTGATATAAATGTATGATGTTTAATAGAGGAAGTGAGACGTAGTAAGGGAAAGCAAGTGGTCAGTGAGTGGGAACTAGTAGACAAGTACGAGTAGAATAAAAGCAAACTAATAAGGCAAGTGCTTCTGCTCTTTCTTGTGATATATTGCAAGTACCTTTGAACTCTCTTCATTATGTTATTCCAAATAGTCCTTGTTATATATTGCAAGTATGTAAGAACCCTGATTTTTGTAATATTTTAAAACTTCAGTGAATAGTAACTGCAACTAATTATGTAATAAGTAAGGAGTTCATCACAAATATGAATAGTGGAATTTTGGAAATCCGAGATCATATTCTTGTTTATCGAGGAAAATAAGTGAATGTAAAAGCCGTCGGAATTCGAAGATTCACGATTATACTACGTGTTTTCGTATCCGTAAGGAATGGCGTAGAACCAGGAATACTACGTGGAATAAACATTATATCAAGGTGTTTCCATGATCAAGAGAAAGGAATAGAATTGGTTAAAGGATTATAAGCGATAAAAGAATTCACTACGAAACGAAATGTTATGCGAGTAAACTATCGGAATGGAACGACAATCGCGTGTACGATAAATAATCGAATGAGAAATTAATTCCATGCAAGTTGGACATGCAAAACCAAGCTAACTAGTAGTTAGGAGATGTAACTAGGGAATTAGAAGCTAACTAGAGTAGTTAGTGGAATAGTAGTAGAATAGTAAGTGAATAGTAAGTGGGGAACAAGGAAGTACAAGGCCATACCTCCTCATTTCTACTCATCTAAATTATCAACCAAGTAGTTTTTTTTGGCTGATTATTATGTCCATATACACACACTATCAAACACATCTTATACACTCCCACACTTTAACAAAAAAATCAAGCCAAACCCCCCCACCCTCTCTTGCTCTCGGCTGCTTCATGCAGAAAAGGGGAAGAAGTCTCTTCTTCACTTCACTTTTCCATCCTTCCCTATACTAAAAACTCTATAAAAATTCACAAAGCTTCCTTACATCCTAGTAAAGGTATGTATATGATTTCATGGCCAAATTCTTAATGGTTTGTGAGAAAAAAATTCTTGAAGTTCAAGAACTTTATGGACTGTTTTGACAAACATGGTTTCTTGGTTTTGTTTCTTAAGGATCTAGCCCTTCTAAGTATTTTTCAAGCAAACCAAGCCCTAATCATCTTAGTACTAACCCTCCTAGTGCTCAAGAAGGTATAACTTCCAACTCTTTAAAGTTTTAAGGGTGGGTTTAAGAGTTATTTATGATGTAGTGTCAAGGTCCAAAAGTTTGTGTATGTGTGAGGTTGTTTTGCTCATATTCTTGCTAAGTACTTGAGTTTTTGAGTTGTGATGCTTGTATGTAATGCTAGATAAAGCATATAAGGTGTATTTGGGTGGATCTTGAGAAGTAAAAAGTGTTGTGTTGATCATAAGTAGTGATTGTATCAAGAACAAGTAGTAGGAATGGAATGTGGAGCCTATTGCACTTGGTCTGCCTTATGCAGTGTATTTGGCCATGTAAATGTTTGAAACTTGTGAGGAACTGGACATTACTGGGTAGATCTTGATTTGTAGTTTCTGTACATGTATGGATCGTCGCGAGGGGATTTACGGTTTAGGAGTTATGACCGTTTTAGTGTAGAGCGTTCATACAAAAAGCCAACTGCGCATAAGGCCACTTGCATGATGATTTTGAAAGGCTAAAAATGATTCCGGAATCTTGGAAAAATCATGATAATTAAATAATGAAGCAAGGAAGACTGTCCAAAAAGAATTTTAAGAAAATATTAATTTTTCGATTTTATAAAAATATTTTAGTGAAGCGAATCGATAATCGCGTATTAACTAAGATCGTTGGTTATTGATTTTAGATCGCCAACAAAAGCCCCGAGACCATACCACTCCTAGCACTCGAGGCAAGTTTACGAAACCCTATCACAAATTATCCATGCTATATATACTGTTGTGATATTGATGCCATGATTTACAGTTTGAAAATATATGATTGTCTGTGATATCAATACATTCAAATTATGCGATTGTTTACGAAAACAAACTTCGTATTATACGAGTATGAGAAATTGAAACGTAATTTTAATATAATACAAGATAGTGGGAGTCGGAGATATTTTAAATCGATTTAATTCCGGAATGAGCCGGACGCGAAAGATTTCTATTTCAATAAGCAAAGTACTTTCGCGTAACATACATATTAAGCGAACGATTGAGATTTGATTTATAACTATAAGAGATAATCGAATATTCACTCAAGGGATATCCTATTTGATTATTTATTTATAAGTAATACCTAAAGTGTTACTAAAATATCCGGAAAATACTTAAAGAGATATTGAAAAGTTTTTAAATCAATTCACTCTATCTAAAACGTATGTAACCATTTGAAGGATAATTATAAGATGTCAAATCCCGTCATAAGTATTTAATTAAGATTTTTATCAATTCATTGAACCCTTCTTAAAAATATTATGAGACCGTAAATATTTATTATTTCGTACTTCTAAAAAAAATCATTTAAAAATAGACATAGTTCCCAAGGATACTTTCTAAATTATTCAAAATTCTCGGAAAAGATCAATCATCTGAAACTTATCAAAACCTTAGGGAACTTAGTCTAGAAGCATAAGGGTTTTGCTTCCTCGCTCAATGAAAAACAAGTGAACAATATATGTAAAACTCTACTACAGTTAAGGGTTTGAAAACGATTTTAAATTCAAAACTCCAACAACTCCCAAGGATCAATTGAATTAAAAGTGATGAATAAATCATCTTATTTAAAGGTCAACTCAGAACGATCTATTCCTTCGATAAAGGATTTTGTGTAAATGATATAATTGTTTTGGGACTGGAATGTGGCCTGCCCGGCACGGAGAGGTATCGGGTAGTGACCAGGTGCGGAGTGGCGCAGTGTACAGTTATATGGTCTCTGTGACCATTGACTTTCGGACTTGCACGTAAATGGGCAACCATCATATGTCTTGATAAGCCCAAAGGCGGCTAGGTTTGTATTCCTTATACTAGTAGAGAAAATTTCGTATTCGGCTGATCACCGATACGTGGTTTATTCCAGTATAGTCCCTTTCCTCCACTTTGGATAAATTATTGTGAAACCTACAGCAAAAGGCCGATAAGGCTGAGTTTTAAATAATGATGTTGATGAATATATATCACATCCATTTGAGAATCTTGGTTCAAGCATCATATTGAGATTTTGAGATGAAATGAGTATGAGTATAAACTGATTAAACTGATACATTTAAAGTTGAGTTTATCATAAAATTGACAAGCATATAAACTTTTAGAAACCTTGAATATACAATGCTAAATGGTTGTTTTTCCCTATTTGATCATATTTAAATAATGGATATATATATCTTGCTAAGCGTTAGTGCTCACTCTTGCTTTTATAAACATCATATCACAACAGATTACCAGCATGGCCCAAACCAGGATGACTGCCCGCAAGCGGGTAGGGGACGCATGTGAGTACCGTAGACTGTTCGTCCACCAGCCACCTCAGGTAGACGAGTAGAGATAGTTTCCTTTTGAGTACTTGAACCAAGACTATTTGTGACCCGAGCCAGTCTCATGTAGAGCTGTTCTCGGCGTTCACCCTTTTGAGATAATTTCCTTTGGTCTGTAATAACTTAAATACCTTAACGTTAATTTAGTAATGTTTTTGAGCATATAACCTGCGTGTGTGTGAGTTTGGTTAAAAGGTCGAGTAATGATGTGAAAAGAGGATTAATTATTTATTAGACAATATTAAGTGATCGTAACAACCCGAATTCTCGACCTTGAATTTGGGGGTGTTACAAAGTACTTTGAAGTACTTAACCCTAAACCCTGATTCTTATTGATCTTGAGTCACAAGCCTGATTTCTTGTGAACCATTGATTGTTGAATTCTTGAAAACAAACCACACATATACGATACTACTCCACAAATACATATCTACCACATACTAATTCTCGATACGAAATTGCTTAACATACCCACCATTTTGTCTTGTATAACAAAAGACCAATTCTTGTAACTCTTGAATCCTTGGGTCTTCCGCTTTCTGATTCATTCCTTGATTGAAACCCAACCTTTATGATTCCATTGTTATACATTCATGGAATTATGAATCACCCTATGCTTCGAGAAAAATATTGTTTATGATTCAGCTTATTGGTTCATATTGTTTATTATATTGTTATTCTAGAATTGGATTGTTTTTAAATATGGACCAAATTTATGGTCGGACCAGATTCGTGGTCATAATAGGCCCATGTGTGCCTTGGATCCAGTATATAGAGCAAAGCTGGGAGTTTTGCTCGGGGTTAGTGCGTGACTGATCAGCAGCCTAATCTTGGTTTTTAAAATAAAAGGGAATATCCAATTCTAATCATTATTTATCAGTTATATCATTTCAATTGATCATTGATTAATCTCAGTGTTGTCATTATGACTTGCTGAGCTAGTTAGCTCACTCTTGCAAATCTGTTTATATTCTTTTTCAGTGAAAAAGGAAACTAGTGGTAGCGAGGATCCCCAGACAAGCGTGCGAGCTAGGTATCCAAGTTGAAATGGAATAAGCTAGCAGATGATGTTTGGCTTAGTGTGTGTTGATAGTTGTAATAAAGTTACTTCGGATGTAAGATAAATAAACTAGGATTTGGTACGTTTGAAATATAAATAAGGTGGTGGCTTGTGGGCATACTTTAAACTACTTCGATTCGTGGAAAGTGGTATGTAGGGTCTTTGCATATATATTATTATATTCATAAACAGGTTTAAATATTGTGTGTGTGTGTGTTGTGGACCCCAAACTTCTGACCCGGGTTTGGAAGGCATTACAGGTTTGGCATCAGAGCTAAGGTTTAAAGTCGCTGCCACAAGCCTAGATTGTCGGGAATAGGTAGAGGGTTAAGATTAGTATTAGAAAATAAAGAAATAGAACGTCGAGAAGTTGAGTACGACTAAATAGTAGGCTTTAGTATGATTCGTGACGAGATTTGAGATTCTTATCTAGTAGCGTAATTTTCAGATAGCAGCGATGGCAGATTCCTTTATCTCGATATCGTCTGATCATTCAGAGCCTTCAGTTGGAGACCATCATCTGATCCACATCATGCTCTTCCTCCGGTGTCAGCTATAATACATGTTGCGACGGTTGCACCATTGCGAGCTATTTCACCTCCAGGTGTGAGACCACCTATTCGAGGACCCCCACCTGCTAATTCTGACTCTACTGGACATTCATTTACGGGTGCATCTTTCTAATTTACTCCACACCATGTTCCATACTATAAGCATGAGGCTCTTCTTTTGGAACGAGAAGCCATGTTGGCACAGATCCAGGAGCTACAACATATTATAAGGACCATAGATGTTGACAGGAATGTGAGGGAGCTTCGGAATGAGATTCAAGTGACTCGGAGAATACTTGAGGCCAGACTTCATGGAGCTACTTGCAAGTATGCAGCCCCAGATGCTCTAATGGGGTGGGCCAGAGAGGTATTGGAGGATTTGGAGAGGCTTGGTGGACCAGAGTTTCCTTGAAGCTAGACGAAAAGAGATGATGTGACAACTGATATATGTATAATAGTGTGTAGTGTGTATTATCAGACTGTTGGTGGATATATAAATAAACTAGACTTGCTGAATAATGAATAAGCATGTTGCACCTTTGCCCTTAATAAAATGTTTCGCGCTTGTACCACCAAACTTTGATATATATCAGTACCTTTTCTTTTCCAGCATTGTCATTTACCTTACCACACATGTTTTATCTTACTGCACCAATTATAAATTTTTGTGATAACATGTACCCTTTTTCCTCCTAACTGTTTACATTTTGTAAAGAAGCATGCAATTTACTTAGTTAAATGATTGAAAATATTTTCAAAAAGAGATATTTCTATTTTACAAAAACTTTTCATAAAAAGAGTTTTGTTGTAAAGGCTAAAAAAGTTGTTTATTTCTTTACAAAAAATGCCTCGTAAATGTAACACTCGTTCCACCAACCAAAATGAAGAAACCAATAACAACAACACCCAAGAAAGCAATAACCAAAATGTGAATCCAGGTCCCAGTGACCCAACTGTAGCCCAGATTCTTCAGATCTTGGCCTAACAGACAGTTCACCTGACTCAACAACAACAGAGGCAGACTAATCCTCAGGTAACCTTTAAGAACTTTCAGGCGATGAACCCGCCAGAGTTTAAAGGTTCTGTACATCCTATTGAGGCAATGGTCTGGTTGAAGGAGATTGAGAATACATTTGCCTTAGTCAAGGTGAGAGAGGAACAAAAGACTGAGTTTGCAAGTTACTATTTGAAGAATGAATCCACCTACTGGTGGGAAACTGTTAAAGTGTTGGAAGGTACAGACGATGTTACGTGGGAGAGACTCAAGGAGTTATTTTTAGAGAAGTATTTCCCTCAGTTTGTTCAGGACCAAATGGAATTAAAATTTCTGGAGTTAAAACAGGGGAGTATGTCAGTGGCAGATTATGAAAGTAAGTTTGAGGAGTTGTCTAGGTTTGTGCCATCCTATGTGGACACTGATAGGAAGAAAGCTAAGAGGTTTCAACAAGGACTCAAGTCATGGATCCGAGGGAAGGTGGCCATATTTGAATTGGACATGTATGCGGGAGTTGTGCAAAAAGCTATGATTGCGGAGACAAAAAATGAAATGTCTCAGAAGGAGAGGGATAGTAAGAAGAGGAAGTTTGAGGGAAATGAAGGACAGTCATAAGTAGGAAAGTTTCCAAATTTCAATCAGAGGAAAGGCAAGTTCCAGCCCAGAAGAAATTTTAACATTCAGAATCCAGGCAATGGAGGACAAGGTAACCGTCCAGCCACTGGGAACCAGCCAACCCAACAGAGGCCAACTATACCAGATTGCCAAGTCTGCGGGAAGAAGCATGGCGGAGTTTGCACCAAGTTGAATATGGTCTGCTACAGATGCAACTAGAGGGGGCACTATTCAAGGGAGTGCCGTAATCAGCCAGCCAGGGAGCCAGTCAACAAGGATCAGCCTACCAGGAATCAGGCAGGCAAAGTTCCAGCAATTGGGTAATCATGTTTCAAGTGCGGAGAAAGCCAGGGCACATAGCCAGGGATTACAAAACACCAGTTCCAGTCAATAATACACTGCAAATCATGAGAGCCCCTCCAACAGTGAATGAACCTCCCAGAGCTAGAGTTTATGACATGTCTGTGAAAGATGCTATCATGGACACTGATGTTGTGGCAGGTACGCTTACTGTGAATTCTTTATGTGCTAAAGTGCTAGTAGATTCGGGAGTAACTCGATCATTTATTTCACAAGATTTTGTTGATAAGTTGAATTGTTAAGTGAAGTTATGATGGTAGAATTAGAAAATCAGGAGCGTGTATCTGTAAACCAAGTGTGTAAGAACTGTGAGATTGGGATTTCTGGTGATAAGTTTGACGCTAACTTGATACCGTTTAAGTTAGGAGAGTTTGATTTTATTCTAGGAATGGACTGGCTATCTAAGCACGATGCTCAGATAGACTGTCGTGATAAGAAGGTAATCTTGAAGACACCAGACGAGAAAGTGGTGACATTTAAAGGTCAGAGACAAGCGAAGAAGTTCTTGACGATGATTCAAGCCAAGAAGTTACTGCAACAAGGATGTGAGTACTTCATTGCTTACGTGATAGAAAGAAGTCAGGAGCCAGCAAAACTGGAAGATATTCCCGTGGTAAATGAATTTTTAGAAGTATTTCCAGAAGAATTACCGGGACTTCCTCCAGATAGGGAAATTGAGTTTACGATCGACTTAGCACCTGGAATGGAACCAGTATCAAAATCTCTGTATAGAATGGCTCTAGTTGAAATAAAGGAACTAGCAAAACAAATGCAGGAGCTATTGGAGAAAGGAGTGATTCGACCCAGTGTATCCCCATGGGGTGCACCAGTACTATTTGTTAAGAAGAAAGACGGAAGCATGAGGCTGTGCATCGACTATCGAGAACTCAATAAGCTTATGATCAAGAACAAGTATCCATTACCTCGAATCGATGATTTGTTTGACCAGCTGAAAGGAGCTAAGTATTTCTCTAAGATTGATTTGAGATTCGGATATCACCAACTAAAGATTAAACCTGAAGATATACCAAAGACAGCTGTCAGAACAAGGTACGATCATTATGAATTCTTAGTGATATCTTTTGGATTGACCAATGCCCCAGCTGCATTTGTGGACTTGATGAACAAAATCTTCAAGGAATATTTAAACAAGTTTGTCATTGTGTTTATCGATGATATTTTGATCTACTCAAAGTCTAAGGAAGATCATGCGGAGCATCTAAGGACAGCTTTAGAAACTTTAAGAAAGAAGAAGTTGTATGCAAAGTTTTCAATGTGTGAGTTTTGGTTACAAGAAGTTCAATTTTTAGGGCACGTAGTAAGAAATGAAGGAATCATAGTGGACCCAGCAAAGATTGAAGCTATTACGAATTGGGAAAGGCCAAAAAACACCAACATAAGTGAGAAGTTTCTCGGGATTAGCGGGATATTACCGAAGATTTGTTCAAGATTTGTCAGGGATTGCGACGCCTTTGACGAAGCTCACCAGGAAAAATGAGAAGTTTATATGGAACGAGAAGTGCGAAGAAAGTTTTCAAGTATTAAAGAAGAGGTTAATCACGACACCTATTTTGTCACTTCTAGATGATCAAGGAAAATTTGTAATCTATAGTGATGCTTCTCATAAGGGATTAGGTTGTGTCTTGATGCAACATGATAAAGTCATTGCATATGCGTCTAGACAAATGAAACCTCATGAGCAGAAGTATCCTACTCATGACTTGGAACTAGCAGCGATAGTATTCGCCTTGAAGATTCGGAGACATTATCTATATGGAGAAAAATGTGAGATCGATACGGATCATAAAAGTTTGAAGTACATATTCACGCAAAAGGAGCTTAACATGAGACAGAGGAGATGGCTGGAGTTGATCAAGGACTATGATTGCATGATTAACTATCATCCAGGAAAAGTGAATGTGGTGGCAGATGCGTTAAGCAGAAAAGAAAGACTGAACGTGTTAACAGTACCTGAAGAGTTATACAAGGAATTTCAAAAGTTGGAATTGGAAGTCAGAATTTACAAGCCTAATGAAGCAAAGATGTATAATATGACTTTTCAGCCAGAATTGTTAGAAAAGATAAGAAAATGCCAAGAGGAAATAATGGATCAGGATATCAATCGTTTGGTTGGAGAAGAGTTATGCACTCAGAAAGACGATCAAGGTATTCTCAGATTTTTTTTCCAGAATTTGGATTCCACCAGTAACAGAATTGAAAAATGAAATTCTACAAGAAGCTCACAACTCAAGGTATTCCATCCATCCAAGAAGTACCAAGATGGACAGAGATTTGAAAGAGAATTATTGGTGGCCAAACATGAAAAGAGAATTTGCGAAATGGGTTAGCAAATGTTACACGTGTCAGAGAGTTAAGACGGAGCACCAAAGACCAAGCGGGTTATTACAACCACTAGAGATTCCAGAATGGAAGTGGGAGCACATTGCTATGGATTTTATAGTTGTCTTACCAAGGACGAAAGCGAACCATGACGCTATTTGGGTTATAGTGGACAGACTAACCAAGTCAGCGCATTTCTTTCCTTTCAATGAAAGATTTTCACTGGATAAGTTGGTTCACATGTATTTGAAGGGAATAGTAGTGCGTCATAGAGTCCCTGTGTCTATTGTATCGGATCGAGATCCACGATTCAATTCAAGATTCTGGAGAAGTTTTCAAGAATGTTTGGGAACTAAGTTAAACATGAGTACAGCTTATCATCCGCAAACTGACGACCAAAGTGAGAGAACAATCCAAACAATTGAAGATATGTTACATTTTTGTGCCATTGATTTCAAAGGAAATTGGGACGAGTATTTACCCTTAGTAGAATTTGCTTACAATAACAGTTATCATGCCAGTATTGGAATGCCTCCCTATGAAGCTCTTTATGGACGCAAATGTCGATCACCAGTGTATTGGGACAAAGTTGGAGAATATAAGATACTTGGACCCGAATTGGTGCAACAGACAAAAGAAGTTATGGAAGTCATCCAGAAAAGGTTAATTGCAGCACAAGATCGTCAAAGAAAGTATGCAGATCAATCATGAAAGGACATGGAATTCAAAGACGGAGATCTGGTGTTAATAAAAGTGTCACCGTGGAAAGGATTGGCCAGGTTTGGAAAGAAAGGAAAGCTAAGTCCCAGATACGTTGGACCCTTTGAAATTCTGAAATGTGTCGCCAAGGTAGCATACGAATTAGCGTTACCCCCGCACATGGAGCACATTCATAATGTTTTTCACCTCTCGATGCTTAAGAGATATAATCCAGTATCTAAGCATATAATAGAATATGAGCCGATAGAACTTCAGGCAAATTTATCATATGTAGAGAATCCAATAGAGATTCTAGAAAACAGAGAAAATGTATTGAGAAACAAAGTTGTAAATTTGGTAAGAATATTATGGAGAAACCCAAAGGTTGATGAGTCAACCTGGGAGTTAGAAAGCAATATACGATAAAAGTACCCTCAGTTGTTTACTTAGGAGATTTTGAGGACAGAATCCTTTTAAGGGGGGAGGATTTAATATCCGGGATATCGCGTGTAATTATTTATCAATAAATGACTATTAAAATGATTATTATGTGATTTTTATGTAAATTATCTTATGATTGGTAGTAATATTTAGATGTTTATAAGTGATAAAATGTGAGTATGCTAATTTTATTATGTCCAGAATAAAATATAGATAAGTGTGGTATTTTTTGGTAATTTTTGGAGTGTTACATGCTTTTATATTAATTTATGAATTTATTAATTATTTTCTGAATAATTACAAAATTATTTTATAAAGGCGGGAATCATCCAACCTCAACCGTTTTTACATTTTTACAACCCGAAACTCTTCCAAAAACTCCTTCCTAACCTAATCTGGTAATTCCGGACATTTTCCGTATTTTGACTTTTTCGATCCGGATTACGGTTTGACCCGTGCACGTCCCGGCGCACAATTTTCGATACAATAATCATTTCGATAAAGCTACAAAACCCGTATTATTGAAAGACGGGATATTATTACATTATTTTCGTATAAAATGTTTTATAAGAAGCCCGGTTTGGATAATTATCCAATACGGGTATCAAAACGGATCGTTTTTGCAGTTACTTAGCGGCTAAGTAAATAATTTATCGATCCAACACGATCCAACATGAACCAATATTCCATAAATATATACAACCCTTTTATTATTTTATTTTATTCATATAAACGTAATCGATCAGTAAACATATAGGATTTACAGAGAAAAACCCTAAAAACGTTACGTTCTTCATAATCAAACCCACGAACGAAGGCATTATCGAACTCCGATTCAAGCGTGCTATATATCAAATCGAAGCTCTCGAAAAACTCTTTCTGAATCAATCAACTATTCTAGTGCAGAAATCAAGGTATTTTTCTTAATTAATTGTTTTATTTGGAATTATTTAAAGATTAAATTATGAAAATTTGTTCTTGATGTTGTTGATATGATTTGATGCTAGAATCATATAGATCTTTTCTTCCTGGTCATTTTGATATATTATATGACTAATTTGGAGTTCAATAACATGTCCAAATTGATGTTTGATTCTCGGATTTTAAAATAAGGGTTTATGTGTTTGAATGTTCTTAATTGAAAATTAGGCGTTTCGTTGTTAGGGGTTATCAGATGAAATTGATTACATGGTCGCGTAAATTGTGAAAAAAAAATCGATTGGTATATTTCAAACTAACAAACGATTCGTGGATTGTCCCAAACGAGGCTCGCCGGAAAACCGAGCCCCGCTGCGGCATAAATTTCAGTCATTTGTTCCGTTAAATTCGTTGATTTTCCAGCCGAATTGATCCTGCAAATTGATTCTTGGGAAAGTGTAGTTCATCCCCTGTTAGCTTGATGCAACTCAGAGTCGTTTTATGAGTTGCCGGAAAGCTTGAAGGACGGCGGAGGTCGCCGTTAATAGCTTCCCCGCCGTCGACGGCGGAGAAGGCAGAAGACGAGGCTAAACTACAGTTTAGTCCTCGATCTTTTTCCCTTTTTTCAAAATAATCCATGTATTTTCAAAATCTTATAAATATAAGAATTCTGTTTTATATATTTTCATAATTAATATTTCTGTTTATTTAATTTTCAGAAATTAGTTTTTAATTGATTTTAAATTCTAAAAATCTATATTTTAAATTCTAAAAATGATTTTAAGTTCAAAATTAGATCTTAATTATTTAATTAATTTATTCTAAATGATAATTAATTAATTAATTAATCAATTAATTTAATTATTAATTGATTAATTGATTTAATTAGTTATTAATTAATTTTAATTGATTAATTAATTAGATTTAATTAATTCTTTAATTTAAAAATCCTGAAAAATAGTTTCGAGCTTTAAAATATTATTTAAAATTATTTTCAAAGCTGGATAATTATTATTAAATCATTTTAAAGTCTGATTCGGATGATCGAACTCTATTATTTAATTATAAAATGATTCGGAGACCCGTTTTAATTCCGAAAAATGTTCGAAAATTCGTATTAAATGCCTAGAAAATCATTTTATCCCCGAATCTTCTTGGAATAATTATTTTAATTGAATATCTTACGTGCTACGTGTTATATGTGCTCGGATTGATGCATAATATGACTGTATGTGCATTGTTTGACGGTTTTGTTCACAACTTTCAATCCGTACATCGAATTTGGGTGAAACGAAGGGTAGTTAGAAGCTTATAATGAATATAATAAAATGAGAAGTAGTATTGATATAAATGTGTGATGTTTAACATAGGAAGCGAGACGTAGGAAGGGAAAGCAAGTGGTCAGTGAGTGGGAACCAGTAGACAAGTACGAGTAGAGTAAAAGCAAACTAATAAGGCAAGTGCTTCTGCTCTTTCTTGTGAACCATTGATTGTTGAATTCTTGAATACAAACCACACTTATACAATACTACTCCACAAATACATATCTACCACATACTAATTCTCGATACGAGATTGCTTAACATACCCACCCTTATATCTTGTATAACAGAAGACCAATTCTTTTAACTCTTGAACCCTTGGGTCTTCTGCTTTTTGATTCTTTCCTTGATTGAAACCCAACCTTTATGATTCCATTGTTATACCTACATGGAATTATGAATCACCCTATGCTTCGAAATAAATGTTATTTATGATTCAGCTTATTGGTTCATATTGTTTATCATTATGTTATTCTAGAATTGGATTGTTTTTAAATATGGACCAGATTCGTGATCAGACCAGATTCGTGGTCATAATAGGCCAATGTGTGCCTTGAATCCAGTATATAGAGCAAAGCTGGGAGCTTTGCTCGGGGTTAGTGCGTGACTGATCAGCAGCCTAACCTTGGATTTTAAAATAAAAGTGAATACCCAATTCTAATAATTGCTTATCAGTAATCTTGATTCCTTATATTATTTCAATTGATCATTGACTAATCTCAGTGTTATCATTGTGACTTGCTGAGCTAGTTAGCTCACTCTTGCAAATCTGTTTATATTCTTTTCCAGTGAAAAAGGAAACTGGTGGCAGCGAGGATCCCCAGACAAGCATGCGAGCTAGGTATCCAAGTTAAAATGGAATAAGCTAGTAGATGATGTTTGGGTTAGGATGTGTTGATAGTTGTAATAAAGTTACTTCGGATGTAAGATAAATAAACTGGGATGTGGTACGTTTGTAATATAAATAAGGTGGTGGCTTGTGGGCATACTTTAAACTGCTTCGATCCTTGGAAAGTGGTATGTAGGGTCTTTGCATATATATTATTATATTCATAAACAAGTTTAGATATGGTGTGTGTGTGTGTTGTGGACCCCAAACTTCTGCACGGGTTTGGAGGGCGTTACAAAGGATATAACGACTCGTATATTTTGTATTATTTCAAAGTGTAATTGTTAAATAATTAAATAAATAAAATATGTGTATTGGTCCTGTCAGCTGTGTGTTGTTTTGTTATCAATTATATGTGATAGTTGGTTTACAAGGATTATTCATATAATTAAATATTGAGCTATATTATTTTTGTTTCAGTTTTAAAAGTGTTTTTTTTATTTATTTTCATAAATATTTGAATTGTCTCTAAAATTATTTTATAATTTCAATAATTATTTTTGGGATTTTATAAAATTTAGAAATCATTTTTTATCAATTATTCGTCTTTAAATGATTTTTCAGATTACCTTAATTAATAAATTCAGTATTTAATTCCAGAATGTTTCAAAAATTACGAGACTCATATTTTATGAACTTTATAATATTTGAGAATTTTAAAATTATTTTGAAAAAATTTCTGATTAAATTCACCTGCACGTTTATTCTTTAAATAGTTAAACGCGGGTATTAGTTGCGTTTCAAAAATGGTTTAAAAATTGTGAAAATTTTATTTTATTATCTTTTGATTATTTCGAGAATTTTGGTATAAACCTTGTAAATTTTGATGCGCAGCTGGTTCGTTATTTTACAAGAAAACGAACCAGAATTTAAACAAAAGCGAAACAATTACACGTGTAATACATGCAACATGATTGTTTTCCTAATTCAGATACATGGTATCAGTTGGAAAATAATAATAATAATAATAATAATAATAATAATAATAATAATAATAATAACAAAAAAAATACATCCCAAACCCCCCATCCCCGTTCACATCACTCTCGTCCCTCTCAATCTCTCCCTTTCACTCTCTCTATATCTCTCGATTACTCCCTTCCCTGTTTTCATCCCTTCTTCCTCCTTCCGCGTTCTTTTTACACCCGTTTCCCCTGTTCGTTTTCTCTATTTTCTGGCCAATTTTTCTGGAGTTATCCCGGTACTTTTCCGGCCGCCCTTCTCGTTTTGGTGGTTGGTTCGATTTGTTCCTATGGTATATATGTGTGTTTATATATGTGTGTATCACTGTGTGTGCGGGTGTGTGCATTTCAATGTGTATGTGTGGTGCCTGGTGCCGCGTGTGTGCAGCGCGTAGGCGCGTGGTAACTGTTTTTGTTGATGCTGTTGGTTGTGTTGTGATTCGTATAATTAGTTTTCAAATATAAATATTTATTGTAAAGTCGTATTGAATCGTGGATTACGAAATTGTGATTGTTGGGATTTGGACGTCGATTATGTTTCGACGTGTAGGCTTATAAATAGAGGAGTCGCTCTCCAAATTTTCTGAAAATTATGTTATTTACGAAACATTTACTATATTATATTAAATGTTTCGTTATTGTTAATATCGTTACATGGATATATGTATGTACATTATACGAGTCGGGTTATCGAATTGGGTTATTTAGGTTCGAGGATAACAAGCATGTCGGTATAACTAATTAGGTTATTCTGTTACTGTAGATCCTAGTCAAAGTTTTCGAGGACCAATGTCAGTCAACCGCAACTACCCTAGGAATCCCGAAAAATCATCGCAAGGAAAGTAACCTTGACCATACTTTTATGGTTCAGTATATATGAATAGATTGTTGTTTTATTATTGAACAAAAACATAAACATTTCAGTTATGTATCCCCTGTAGTTATAATTATTTGTTTAAAATCTGTTTTGGAGAAAAGTAACTTCGAAGAGGTACCTATCTCAAATGAAAATGATTTGTGAAACAATTTTACGTGTGCTTAAAATGAATGATTTTAAAATGAGATAGGTACAAGTGATTTGAAAACTGGATAAAACGATCAGATATTGGATACATAGGGGCCAGAGTGGCCTATTGAGGTTGCGTAAGAGGCTAACTTGGTTGCGTGCATTTCATAACCGATTAGTCCAGCAGGTCAGAGACCTAGCTAGTCTCTGAGTTCCGGAACAGGTTTATGGGATGGCAGTTGGAGCCGTCTGGTGTTGATAGCCCGATCAACTGTCTTCACATAACCACTACGTATCTGATTTAGTTTTGTGATTCCCGTGACGAAAACAGTGATTTATACAGTTGAATTATAAATGTGAATATCATGCTAAAATTGGACTCTGGTATTTACACAACACACAACTACTTTATTTTATTAAGAGCATGCTAGTTAGTGATATACAGTTTCTTTTACTGTTGTTTTGTTTTGACAGAGATTCGAACTGATTTACAGGTTACTGTTTTATAGTTCTGTTCCTATAACTATTTACATTACTATTTTTACTTGATATTCATATATTGGTATCGCTGAGCGATTATATGCTCACTCTTGCAACCTGTTATATATATATATATATCGCAGATGCCAAGAAGACCTATCAGACCCTGACTGAACAGATGCTCAGCCTCTTCCGGTGCCGGCTCCTCTGAGATAGTTTGTATCAGACTATGTGCGGTCTGATGAGTTGCCGATTAAGTTAGTGTGTCAGACTTATAAATAAATGGTTTTGTAATAGTGAGTATCTTAAATCATACTTGAACCTGGATCAGATCTTGGTTTTGGGGTCGTATTAGTATATTAATAATAATCTTGTAGTTTATGTTTGTGGATTGTTATGTTTGGTGACATCAACTCCTGACCCCGGGGTTGAGGCCGTCACAAGCAGGAAGGGGATCTATAATTCACAATCAACATAATGCTAAACAAGGGGAAACATCAAGATCTAATCTGCCTACACAAAGAGTATGGAACAGAGACCATCCCTATAAGCTGATCATTGGTGATGCTGAAACGGGAGTGAGAACTAGACGTGCCACACATAATGAATATCACTTTTCAGGGTTTCTCTCAGAAATGGAACCTAAGGAAGTGGATGAGGCACTTGAAGATCCATATTGGTTTATTGCTATGCAAGAATAACTCAATCAGTTTAAAAGGTAGATAGTATGGAAGCTGGTACCCCGACCAAAAGACAAGTCAGTGATTGAAACCAAGTGGGAATTCATAAATAAGTTAGATGAAGATGGCATTGTAACGAGAAACATGGCTAGAATAGTATTTAAAGGTTACTCTTAAGAAGAGGGAATAGATTTCTGGCATTCACAGCACATTCAGACTTTAAAGTTTATCAAATGGATGTGAAAAGTGCATTCCTGAATAGGAAGTTATAAGAAGAAGTGTATGTGGAACAACCTCCAGGTTTTGAAGATCCAAATCTGGTGAATTTTGTATACTTTCTATTCAAAGCCCTCTATGGACTCAAGCAAGCATCAATGACATGATGTGACACTCTCTCAGAATTTCTACTTGAAAATAATTTTGCTAGAGGTGTTGTAGATAAAACTCCATTTCATAAAATACATAAAACTGCTATAATATTAGTTCAAGTATATGTTGATGACATTATATTTGGCTCTACTAATGATGATCTTTGCAAGAGATTTTCTAAGCTAATGCAAAGTAAGTATGAAATGAGCATGATGGGAGACTAGAACTACTTTCTCAGATTACAAATGAGTCAAATAAAAGATGGTATATTTATTTGTCAATCTAATTACATCAGAGAACTTCTCAAGAAGTACAATCTGAAAGATACAACTCCGACAAAGACCCCAATGCCAAAAACCTCTAAGCTTGATTAGGATAAAACCGGTAAGAAGCTTGACATCACAGGCTATAGAGGTATTGATAGGCTCATTATTATACCTTACAAGAAGTAGGCCATATATTACATTTACAACATGTTTATGTGCTAGATTTCAAGTAGATCCTAAAGAGTCTCATCTTATAGTTGTTAAACGGATTTTTAGGTATCCTAAGAGAACTCCAAATCTTGGTATTTGGTACCCTAAAGGAACAGGTTTGACCTTGTTGTCTATACAGATTCAGAATTTGCAGGTTGTAAGATTGATCAGAAAAGTACTTCAGGAAGCTATCAGTTTCTTGGAAGAAGGTTGGTATCCTGGCATAACAAGAAGCAGCACTCGGTATGCACATCAACTACTGAAGATGAATACATAGTTGCTGGAAGCTGCTGTGCTCAAATCTCGTGGATGAGGAACCAACTCTGGGATTATGGTCTGTTGATGTAGATTCCAATATTCTGCAACAATACTAGCGCCATAACAATCTCTAATAACCCAGTTCAACATTCAAGAATAAAGCATATTGATATCAGGTACCACTTTATCAGAGAGAATGCCAGAAATGGTATTGTAGAATTACATTTTGTACCCACACAGGATCAAATTATAGACATCTTCACAAAACCACTTGATGAAAACACTTTCTCTAAGCTGGTTAGTGAACTTGAGATATTAAATCTTTCTAATTGAGTAAATTAGAAGTCAATAACTGTACTTTGCCTTGAATGAATTCATTTGTTATTTAATGTCAATATTTTGGGACATGTGAATTTATTTGCCATTATTTATTTCTCATAATTCAAATATTTTTGTGCTAGTATCTAATTGATAAATATTTAAGCACACTTATATTGGAAAAATATTTAAAAATAATTTCATCATTATTGATTAAATTGTGAGTAAGATATTGTAGCATAATTTTGATACAGAAAATTGTGATATTATCAATTTAATGATAATTGTATAATTTGATAATCAAAGTTGTGATTAATTTTAGTGGACTTTAAATAATTTAATATTTAAAGAGGGTCATCAAAGTTAAAATGATATGAGTTTTATTTTAACGAAAGAATGATATTATCAATTTAATGGTAATTATTGTATAACTGTGAAAAAGTTGTGAATTATCAATTTTAGTGAATTTTAAATAAACTAATATTTAAAAGAATTCACTAAATTGATATTTTAGTAGCACAATTTTTGTTGATGGATTATTAATATTTATCAAGTAATGATATAAGGATTAATAATTTTTAAATAACAAATTCTATGGCAAAGCACAAAAAATTTTCTAAGTACAAGAGGTGCTCAGTGGTCGCAACTTATAACTCCTCTAAGTTGCGTCTAGGGAGCCCGGTATCACTAGTGTAGCACTTAGTTTTTTTCATTCCCCAGTGATCGCAACTTAGGAAGTTGCTAAGTATTGTTGCAACCCCCTGTAGTCACAACTTAGCTTTTACAGGTATTGCAAGGAGTCTATCTATTCACAACTTAGATTTTTTCTAAGTAACAAGATCACCCTCTGTGCGCAAATAAGTTTATAACTTAGTAATTTTTTTTGTTGTTGTTACACTGTGGTCGCAACTTAGATTCATTCTAAGTATGCACCACTGTAGTCGCCACTCAGGTACTTAACAATTGTTTTTGCTGTGTATATAAGTAATCCACTCAGTTTTCATACACTATATACACACAAACATATACAAGTCGCAAGAGAGAAAAAAAGTCCAATTTTAAATCGATTAAAAACCTATTAAAACTATGCCAAAATTTACAACATTTGTAGATTATTAAAGCCCAGAACAAGGACATTCTTTTTATAGTAATATCCTATGATTTCATCAAGGATTGAACAAATCGAATATTTGGTTTCTTGGTTTTAAGGACCTATTTGGTTTAGTATTAATTTGTTTAATTGGACTTTTAATTTGAATTGACTCTCTAGGGTTTGTATCTTACTTGTTCCACTAATTTGTTTTTGTTGCTTTTAATTCTAGTTTTAATTAATTGCACAATTTATTTATTTTTAAAAATTAAAATTTTATTCTCATTTTTAATTAAATGGTGGATAATATTAAGATTCTAATAACAAATTGTGTCTCGATTATTGAACGTGATCCAGAAAAGATGGGTGTTTTTGAAAAGTGGATTCATTTTTTGAATGAACACTCGATTGTACGCTATGCATTAATTACTGATGTTAAATTGAATGTTGAGCTCCTCATATACGTGAACACAACAGCTGAAAACACGTCAGATGACAATCATCTTGGTTTCTCTTTCTTAATTGGTGACGAAATAATAAGAATCACCGAGGATGATTTCAATGAATATCTACAACTTTCTCATGATTATTTTGTGGAGTTACCAAAGAAATGGGAACTGATGAGCTTCTTCAGAGCCATCATATGCATAATGGAAAATGACAACTATCCAAAGTACTTTAATAAGAGCCACCTACAAAAGAAATGGCACATGTTCTTCAACACATTATCTTACTGTCTGGCTCCCAATACTGGTGGATTTAATGGGCTGACTAGGTTCAACCAAGTCATTGGAATGGCTGTTACTGAAAATCTCTGAATCAACTTTGGACGTCTGTTCATGGAGAAGATCTTAGAGAACCAGGCTCAAAAACAGAATCACATCTTGTATATCAGGTTCCTATAGATTGTTCTAAATGGGAAGTTGATAGAAAAACAGAAGGCTTGAGTTCATAGTGATAACTTGGAAGACTCTCATGTGCTGTCATCAAATATGATTGTCAAGTTGATCAATCAAAGATCCTATCCAAATAACAACGAACTCTCACTGAAAGATCACATGAGAGAGTACTTTGCTACCATTGCTCAGCAACCTGAACCTGAACATCAAGCTGACGCAAGTACAAGTTAACAAAATGTTCAACCAAATGATCCACAACCTGAAGCTAAAGCTCAACCTATGGAAATTGATCAGGAACCTGTTGTTGAACCTGTTGCTGCTGAAGATCAAAAAGAGGTTGTGCTAGAATAATCAGAAGCAGATGTCTACCGGCCAGATCTCTCAGGTAAGAATGAATCTTCTCCAAGTTAAACTTTTGAAGACTTTCCGGATTTAATTAACATTGTAGCACTACACATATATGATTTTCATATACAAATCCTTGTGGATCAGGCAGATAGGAGAGGAAGTGAATTTGTTTTCCCGTAAATTCATAACCACCCTCTAGAGCCTATACAACAATCTCGAAATATCTTAGCCAAATCCCTGGAGTATAAGGATCCAATAAGTAGAAAGGGAGAAACTGCACAAGATGCAACAAATAAGGAAGGTACATTGAGAGAACCCACAACTCTGTCTCCTCAGAAGTATAGTAGTATCTACACCGAGGCAACTTTAATCCTCCTTGTATCTTCTCAAAAGGATACAATGGCTGAAAAGGCAATAAAACAGTTCCTAGATCCATCTTCTCAAAAAAATGTGTCTATTAAAATTCGCCCGTCGGCCAATAAACAAGCTCTTGAAGCTTTAAATCTATTGATTAGAAGAGCGTTACATGGTGAGGAAAAATTGACGAAAACATGATATTTAACTATATTATGATTAGAATATCCTATTGAAGGTCCTTCAATGGATCAACTATCTTCACAGGTGTTAGGAGAGAGTGTCGTAATCGCTGCCACATCTAGCACATCACTTACCTCCCCAGGAATAATAAACCTGGATGCATATGCGGATAAGGGATCCGATATAGACGCGGATCGGCAACCCATTAGCGATGAACCGGATTCATATAGTGAGCCTAAGGGGACAGTATCTTCACCGACATTTGAGAAAGCTGAGGATCAGATGCCAAGTATGACGGCCTCGGTGATTCTCCCAGAGATTCAAACTTTGTCCTAGTCATTTCAGGGTGACATGCTGCCGGGAAGGCCCTAGGGAGAGAAATGGCAACTTATCTTGTACAAGGATCGGGAATCACAAACTCCAATTGCACCACTGCTGACCTCCTCAAGGATAGATCCAGTATTTTTTGTAGGTTCTTCTGGATCTTGGAGCTTTGAGAGGAGTGTATCTATGAGGATGAGTGAAACACCAATCCCTGAACCGAGTGATAAAATGTTGAGCGAAACAGTGTGAGAAGCCAGTGAGACACCTACCATACAAAATATACCTATAGACATGTCACAATATGTAACAAAGGCTTATCTTGAAGATTAGTTGGCATTCAAGGATGAATATCTCAAAGAATAACTGACTCTAAAAGATGAATATCTTAAGGCTGAACTGTCTGTTAGGGACCACCAGATTACCCTTCTTTTCGAACAACTTAAACTTCAACAAACATCCTTTTCGACGGGAATTCGTGGAGTAATCACTCTCACACTCGGGAAAGGGAAATGAAATTTCCAATATTGAGCCAAAGCTGTCAGTTAGCAAGCAAGCGCCAATACCTACTACCACTAGAATAGTTATTTCCAGTACTGGGCCAAAGACCTCAGTCAGTAAGCAAGTATCTATTTCAGAACCACTTATTCAGAATGTCCCGGACTTGATCTTGACTGCTCAATCAACCCCATCTTCGAATGATAACACAACTGAGAAGGATAAAAGGGTAGAGCAAGAAAATTAGATGTTGCTGGAGATTTAATTCAAGATGCATCCCAAGTAGTTGTCTCTAAATATGATGAGTTTGGTGATGAACTATAACAGGATATGGGTGAAAAAAGTATTGATGAGAGAGTGCTAATCAAAGCAAGAGCTACTGAGAAGAGTTCTATGACTTAGGGGGAGTATTTAACATCTAAACAAGATCTTCTGAGTCAAGTCATTAAAGCTCAGAGGAATCTTCTATCTGAGGTATATGCTCCAAGGCCCATATTTTCATAACTTGAGTTGAAAGGATTTGAAGAAGGGGAGATAGATGAAAGTGATGTTCCCAAGGGATGTGAACCTGTATTTTAAAAGGTAGAGATGAAAGAGAGGAAGAAGATTATTAAAGACAAAGAATATAAAGATGAAGATGCTTTCTCGAGTGATTGCTTGTACTATGATATGTCTGAAGAATATAAACTATCTTATGAAGAAATTCAAGATGAGATAGAGAGATCAAGAGCAAGAGTACAGAGAGCTATCCAGAGTATAGAAGCTAGAGAATCTAGAGAATCATATCTTCATAGAAACAGAAAAGAAAGTGAGTGGGATGATGTGAAAAGAAAAATGGACAAACCAAAAATCTATCTTAAGATAGACACGGATAACAAAAAGCTTCTAAATTTTGTGGATAAATTCATGGAGCACTTTGTGAACATTCATGATTTCTTTCACGAGTTTAGTCGGGTAATCACAGGTGTTACAGTGAATACCTTGAAGAATGGGTAGAGAATTTATGTTAACCATGTAGACGGGATCCAAATGAAGATATCCATCAGTGTTCTGAAAAAGTTAAACATAGTTAAACTATTTGTCCATAGTACAAAGATCCCATGGCTAATATCAAATGAGAATGAATACTTTAGAGATAAGCTACGGAAGATGATGATAATGATGGATGTGTCTCCTCAAGCATTCCTTCAACCATTCGTGATCAAGTGGTTTGCAGATGGCAGAATGCAGAACATTACATTATCTGATGAACACTTGAGACTCATTCGATATCTTAAACTCACCTTTATGGAAAGTCAACTAAAAAGCAAGAGAGCGAAGCTGAAAGCTCCAGGTGTGAAAAGATCAGAAGCAGATCTCAACGCTGTTGAAGTACTATATGCTTATAAGTTGAATGGCAAGATGAACAGAGATTCAGAGAAAGAGATGAGGCATCTGAACATATCATGAGATGGTATTCATTGATGGAGTGGAAGAAATTGATCTTATCAAAGATAGTGAACCTATTATCATCAAGGATGATGAAGGGGATCTAGTCTTTGAGATCAATAAAAAGAAGATCAAAATAAAATATTTTAGAGCAAGTGAATCAGAATTAATCAAGCAAGCCTTGTTGGATGTCATAGTATCTACATGCAAAAATGTCAAGGTTGCACTGATTCTGAGCATGGAGATACTTGAAGATGTAATGGAAGAAGAGTCTATCAAAAACACCAGGAGAGTACAAGGCCATCCTAAAAGGATAATTGTCTTTGTAATGGAATGAAAATCTACTTTGTTATTTAGTCTTATCTCCAAATTCTCCAAGATCAGATATCTTCAATTAATGCTCAAAGAGCTGAACAATCCACCACCCATAGATGCACTTGAAATTGAAGCTCGTGATTCCATTCAAGCAAGACTTAATGAACTCTTGAATAGAAAGAAATGAACATCTCTCCCAGACTCAACACAGACATTAGACCCGAGAAGAAAGCTACCAAAAAAAAGTCTATTCAGACTCAATCTACTCAAGAAGGAGAAGTTAGCCAAGGAAAACAGCATAAGAAGACAAAGACAACTCATGAACTTGGTATAATGGAATGTAAATGCCTTGTATGCGCAACTTAGAGTTATCTAAGGCAAAGTCCCTCCTTGTACTCACCACTAAGGAAATGAAAAATAAGGAGTCTGTGTTCCCTGTATGCGCAAGTAAGAATAAATCAAAGAAATTAATTCCCCCCTCTTGTCGCCAGTTAAATGTTGGTGAATTCATTGGTGTAGAAACAAGTGTTTTAATTGCCTGGATAAAATTAAGATACAGGTCCAAACATCTGAAAAGTCTACACAAATAGAAGCATAATGAAATTATTCATTCAGTTATCTTCCTCAGCTCCCAACTGTATTTTACGAAACTCCATTGAAGACCATTTATTAGCTTGTAAACATACTGTTATGCTGTTGAATTTATTGTAGATAATCATTTAATTGATTAGAGTGAAGCAACCTCAAGGTTTATATTAATAAAATCAAATTTTTCTCAAATTGTTTTGTGTCTATTTCGATTCCGTAAATTGAACGAATAACTTGAATTGAATCAAAAAAGATTGTAGGTATCGTATTCAACCCCCCCTTTGACGATACTTTGGGACTAACATAGACAAAATAGCTTTAGAAAATATGTTAGTCTATTTTAGTGCAATCTATGTAAACCGTGCATGCTTTTATATAAAGCATGTCATGGGTCCTTTGTTCCAAAAATAATAAAACAATCTAGTTTTTCTTGTATTCTTTCAAGAAAAAGCTGAGTTCTTTAATATTCAAGAACTCAGATTTGTAGCACAGCCTATTTGATTTCTAATAAAGATCAAGTGAGTTTGGAAAATTGTTTCCCTGTGTTTGTTACAGTTAATTAATTTTTCCTACAACAACACTTAAACTGTCAAGTTCAAGATAACCTAAACACTAAACTTGATTTCTTGAAAAACAACTCATAATTTTTTTAAGTAAAAATTCAACAAACACGCATTTTCCCCCTGTGTACATTTCATACCTAACATTAGTTATTATGCATTCATTTCAAAAATTAAATAGTTCCAAGTATTTAGTTTTTCTAAAATAAGACCGAGTGGAGTTATGATTTTCATAAACTTGATTAAAATGTGTTGATACTAGATAAATTGGGTGAGTACTTATAAAAAAAGATAAATTGAGTTCATAAGAGACAATGTTCTAAAATTCAGAAATCGACATTATTCGGTGGAAGTACCTTTTCATGATTAATCGGATAATCGGAAATAATTTAATTAATTAAATAATAAAATATAGTTTTATTTATATTATGTTAAACTTTCATAAGATATACAAAAATAATATCACATATCATTACTCCCTTCATTCGAACCATTAATTAACATATTTATTTTTGGGATGTCCCCTCCATTTCTTATTGTTTCTAAAAATAACATATTTTTAGTAATTTAAAATTTCAATTCATTTGAATTTTCAACCATTTATTATTATAATACACTAGTGATATTCGTTAAAACACAAACTTTCCTCTCCATAACAGTCATCCACTTATTTTTCATATTTCTTAAATCAATTTCTTGGTCTCCGTGCAAAACAGATATGTTAAGAACTCTACTGGATAAGGGGCAATTCATATTTGATATTTAAGTTTATTATACATATTTTTTTAATAGTTGATTTATACATAATAATTAATACTCACTATTTATTAGTTCGAAAGTTAGTACCTAATATAAAAAAATTTGATATAAATTTGTGATCTCTAAAATTAGTTAGATAGCAAGAGGATTGTAAATAAGAGATAAGAGTAATTTAATTGAAAAAAATTATTCAATTCTTAGAGATTAAGATTTAAGGGCATATGATAGTCAATATAAGTCAATATATTATTATTAAATATTAACTATTATTTTGAATTTCAACTTTTCTTTAAAAATATTTTTTATTAATTTTCACCATTTAACCGAACTGACTGATTTTTGACCAAATCGACCGAGTTTTGACCTATTTTTTTTTTAAAAAAAATACTTTAACCTGATTTCTGATTAATCGAGATGGAACCCGTTCGACGATTAATCGGTTAATCGGACAGTTTTTAGAAAGCAATAATAATATATAGTAATGAATGTGAACTTCCCCGATATGATAAATCTGAGTTCGGAGGCTATTTGACAGTGATTTTTGAGTTTTGACTTAAGTCAAAAAATATCTATGTAACTACTCAAAAATGACTTAGAGCATCCCAATAAGGGGTTGTCAAACCAGTTATCATATATATTAGTATTTTAAATTCTCTCAATTTCATATCAACTTGACAACATTCTACTTTAATAATTGGCAATTTCTTAAAGTTGTCTATGTGATCCCTAAATTAAATGGTAAATAACTCATAAAATAAAGCAATTACCGTAAATATACATTTTTATACTTATATATGTATTTTAACCAGTTTGAGAAGTTGTCAAGTTTTGACAAACTTGGTAGGCAACCCGAGAAATCATATATAATAATTTCAATATGTTGACAACAAAATTGCCATGTCACATAAGATTTGACAACTTTTCACAACTGTTATTGAATATGCTTTTATAATTGAAAGAACAACTTAAACTAACTTATTTTTTATTGTAATTTTCTTTACAAGAATGATGGTATCATATTAATAATTGTGCCTGAAATACAAGAGCATATCTTACAATTACAAAACTTATCATCAAACCGAAGGTCATGCACAGATGTCCCCGAAAGATTTAGATAATAAAATCTTAATGTTTGAAAAGATAAACCACCAAAAAAGACCTCGTTAAAACCTCTCAAGAGTAAAATCCTATGGGAAATAAAAACTCATGGAAGAAAAAGAGTACCATCTACAAAATATATTATATACTATTATGCTAGAAATGCCTATACAATAAAAAGACTAAGTCACATTGACAACCCTAAGGTTAAGTTGTTTGATAATCAATTATGTATTATGTAATTGTATTTCTTGAGTTTGTAAAACTGGTTAGTAGATTAGACTAATGTATTTTTCTGTGAACATATACAAGCTAAGGAATAAACTCTGCAAGAAGATCAAGCCATGATCATGCCTTAGAGAAAAGATGCAGAAGTTTGGAGTTGAATAAAGCTGTTCTACGAAAAATATTCTAAGTCAATACATCGACAAGTCACAGATCAAGTTATATTAAGAATTCATTCGAGAAGTCCAAAATGACTTGTAGAGAAGTCCAAAATGTCTTGTAGAGAAGTCCAAAATGTCTTATAGAGAAGTCTCAAAAATATCGACAAGTCAAATGAAGATGTAGAGAACTGGATGTTAGGTCACACAACACTGTAGAAGGGGGTTGAATACAGTGTTTATACAATCAAATCAATTTGAACACAAGTATGTAACAAAGATCAATTATATTCAATAAACTTTGTTACAATATAAACTATTGTTCTCTCTCAGTGATGAACAAATATCACTAAGAGCTGTTAGGTTACAATGAATAATGTTTCTCGATAATGATAACACATATAGTGTAAACCCTAAGCTGTGTTTATATAGTACACAGTTACGAGATATATTCTAATTGATATGGAATATAATTCTATCTCCTAAAATATATCAATCAGATATCTTCTACAAGTCTTCTAGTGCTCTAACTCTTCATGCATATCTTCTTTTGATTTAGTTCAGATCTTCTCCTGTAAATCAGCCGCATTCCTTATCTGAAAGTCTTCCCGCACTTAAGTACTGATATGTATCTTCTGAAACCTTAAGTTCTAATATTAAGTTCTGACTTCAGTAAGTTCTGATTTCAGTAAGTCCTGATATGTCCTATTGTTAAGTTCTGAAAACTAAACACAAATCATATTAGACATGACATCTCAAATATATCTAACAATCTCCCCCAACTTGTAAATTATTAAAAATATACAAGTTAATAGATTTGATGATGTCAAAAACATTTAAGTACAAATACAATGAGAGTTTAACTAGATAACTAACTACAACTTACAGTCCTTGTAGCTTTTACCAATCTCACTGAGTCAATCTGAATCCAAAGTGATTCTTGACAAAGTTTGATATCAGCTTTTCTTCATTATTCCTCAGGATTTGAGCTATTGTAGTCTTGACTTGCTTCATCTCTTCATCTTGATTTCCAATCTGGTAGATTGTAGTCCTTAGTGTAGAGATATGGTTTCTTTCTAAACCATCACCCAGTCTTATTACCCTTGAATGAGAAGAATCTTCATTGTAGCACAGACATTTCTCTTTCAGAATGACTTCAAGTTTAGCAGAATCCTTCTTCATTGGAATTTCATTTCCATCATCTTCAACTATATTTGGAATGAACTCTTTAACCCTTGAGCCAGAAATTCTTGCTTTATCTCTTATGGTCTTCATAATAAAATTTGACTATCTCTTGGTAATATCAGACTTTATCTCTAAAAGATAATGAAAGAATTGAAGTTCTTTCAGAGATTTGTTCAGCATATCTGATTCTGACATTTGATATGTCCTTCCATCTTCAAGAAATAGAATCAGATTTTCTTTGACATTATGCTTGTCATGAGCATCCAATACCACTTGAACACAGATAACCTTATCAAGGTGTTTCTGTGTAACAGCTTCAAGAGGTTTGTCGGTCAACAAAAATGGATCTCTTGTAAGCACTTCAACTCCTGTCTTGATCTTAGCTTCATCAGAACCTAGTCCAACTCTGTCTCTTGCTACTCTGGCTTCAATCCAATAGTCATGAAATCAGATAACAGTTGGATTTTCTTTGCATTTGATGGTTTGAAATTCTTCCATAGGAGTTTCTTTTTATCAGCAACTTTCATCTTGTCTAAATCAACTTGAGCACTGTTAGAGGTTGATTTCTTGATGACTTGATCAGAAATTGATGTTTCTTCTATAGCTTGCTGTTTCTCACTCTGAACAACTTGAGCTTTATCAAAGGTTGTCTTGGATTCTTCAGTTATCTTCCTTCTTTTCAGAGTTTGAACATCTTCATCTTCAACAGCATTATCATCAAATACTTGAACTATTTTGCACACTGGTTTCATCAAGATTTGAGGAATTTTCATCTCCTGTGGCTTTGCTGGTTTATCAACTTTTTCTTTCCCTTTATCTTTGAGATCAATCTGTGATCTTGTCATGGGCTTTGAAGCCTCAGAATTTGACTTTTCCTTGATCACAATGCCTTTTACCTTAGGCCTTGGAGGTCTCTTAGCATCAGAAGCTTTAGACTTTAGATTTATCTTCTCAGCTGCAAATCTAGCTTCTTCCTCCTTGAGAGTTTCCAAATCCATTCCAGGATTATGTTTGAGAAATAATCTTCTAGCAATCTCTTCATCAAGAGTCTGAATTTTAGGATCTTTGTAGTAGACAGTAGTCTGCTTTCCCTTGAGCTTCAGAGTTTGCAGAAACTTCTGAGAGTCTTGACTTTCAGCTTGAATCAGAACATCAGAATCAGAACTTGCTATCAGATTTTGAGCTTCGGAACATACTATCAGACTTTTAGCATTCACAGCATCAGAACTTGACTTGTTCTGTGTAGAAGATTTGCTAACATCAGAAATTACTTGCTGTGAAGAAACTTTGTTGTGCCCTTAACCTTGACCGTTGCTTGGGTTTCCCTGGTCATCACCTTTGTCATCCTTTTCTTCAGTACTTGAGTAGGTGAGCATTTGGACTTAACTACCTTCTCCCCCTTTTTGGCATCATTAGGTAGTATGAGAGAGAGAAGAAGTTCTACTGAAGATTGAATTTCATCCAGTTGAGCTTTTTGAGAAGCTTGATTCTGCGAGACCTCAGTAATTTGGGCATGTTGCTTCTCCTGAACCTTCTCAATTGCTTCAACTTTTTCATGTATAGGTCTGATAAGTCTTGACTTGTCTAACTTGAGAGTCATACCTAGCTTTTCAGCAGACTCCAGAAGTTTATCAACCTTGGCATGAGTTTGAGAGTGTAGACCTTGAAGATTTTTAGTAGATAGAGCTGTGATTTTGAGTTGAGTCTTGAAATCAGAACTTTTCATCAGCTCATCAGCCTTAGCAATGTGCTCTATCAGAACTTTAAAGCTTGGAATGAAATTAGTGTCATTCTACTTCTTGGTCCACTCCACTCCTCTGTGAGTATCTTCCCAAGGAATAGGAGCATCCTGTTCAACAAACTTTTGGATTAATGCCTCATTTCCAAGAATTGGAGCATTTACTGGAGCTGACTCTCCAGAACTTGCAGAAATCCATAATCTTCTAATAACACAAGAGTGTGTGTAACAGAAGGAGAGTCTGTACCAGCTTCATCTAAATTCTGAGCATCAGAATTTATCTCCAGAATAGGAGTTGTTGGTATCTCAGCCTGTAAGATAGGAGAATTGACAGTAGATGGCTGAGCTGCTGTTGGAGCTTCCAGATAAAGGACAGTAGGAATATTCAGAGTATGAATATCTATTTCATAAATTATGTCTTGTCCTTCAGCATTATCTGTAGTTTTGAGTGGAGAGACATGAGGTGTGATCACTGCATCTCAGTGTCTTTTGGTTCTGGAAGGGCTTCAATGATAATTGGTTCTTTTGAGATCAGAGATTCTTGATCCCCTTCCTCAGCTTCCTCAGAGATTCCAGTATCCTCTGATGGAGGTTGAGCCATGTGCCTTCCTGCCCTTTGTTTCTTAGATCTCCTAGATGGTGTAGGAGTTCCCCGAGTAGCATCAGAACTTACAGTTCTTTTCCTCTTAAAATTATCAGAACCCTCAGCTTCAGTATTTATCTGATGGGTTGACCCTTCAGCTTCTTTTTCTTTCTAAAAAAGCACATTTTCAGCTTCCACAGGCACAGGTTCTGATGCATGACCCTGTGCTACTTCATCATCTGATTCATCCCTTAGAATCATCCTTCTTCTCCTTGGTGGAGATTTAGGAACAAATTTTGCTCTTTTAGGCCTTGAGGATGAAGGTTTGATGGTAGGTGCTGATGGTTGTTATTGTGAGGATTGTGCTGGTTGTAAGTATGTTCTGATGGTAGGTTGAGTTGGTTGAGGTTGAGAAGTGGTAGGTTGTGTAGGTGCTGATGGAGGTTGGGTTGGTTGTACATCAGGATATTGAGCAGCATAGGTGGCTGGATCAGAATTTACTAAGACTTGTTTGACATATATGGGAATTTGGAGGGGTCTTAGTACAGTCTTCTTATTATCATTAGATAATAATTCAGTAAAAGCTTTTTTGGCAAGTTTAAAAGGTTCAATCAACTCACTTGCTAGTTGGGGTGCATCAGAGCAACAGAAACTGTATAAAAGCTGACAGAATCTAGCAAAATAAACTGTATTTCTATCTTATGTCATCCGATCACCTATAAAACCTCGTACAACACTAGCATAATCAAAATGAGATTGAGTAATTAGAGCATATCCAATTTACTGACTTAGGATAGGGATTGCATCAAAATTGGAGCACTTATTTGCAAAAGTCTTGGTGATGCAGTCAAAGAAGAAACTCCACTCCCTCCTGATGTGGGGTCTCTTTAATTGTCCCAGCTTGGACAATGATTTTTCATAACCCAGATTATCCATCATCTGTAGAAGAGCTGGCTCCTCAACTGTTGAAAAAGTGCAGTCTTCTAGCAGATGTAGAGCTTGGCGAACTGTAGACACAGTCACCACATGTTCATCCTCCCCTATTGTGAAAATAATACTAGGGGACCCATTTGCACCACCATCATCATACATACCACTCCTCCAGAACTCCAGCACTTGAGTTCCTGAGATTGATTGAGGTTGGGTCAATGCATACCTAATCTCACTGTTAGCAAGGAAGTCCTGAACGAAGTGAAGGTCTGATGGGGCTTTGTCCTTGCTAAAAATAGCTAAGTAGTTGTTAGGAACAAACTTAGCTCCATTGAAAACGATGTCTTTTGGTGCCATTTCTGTGAAAAAACAAGTGAGAATAGTGTGTACACAAAGTGTTTGATAAAATGCTTGTGAGAAAATAGAGCTTCAGAGAATATTAGTGGGTGAGAGAAAATAAGAGAGATGAGAGAATGAGAAAAGTAGGTAAAAGATTAGAAAATCTTTTAACTTTCTTATTTATACAGCCCACGTGACAACAACTATATTTGTGAAGCATGGTAGACAATTTACACCTGGCAACATGTGAACAGTCAGTAAATAGTTAAAGCAGTAGTTAGTAGGCACGAGAAATAAGCAGTAATTATTGTGCACATGTAGTTTTCAAGACAAACATGTTTCCCACTAAACAAATGATTATGACTATTTTTATCTCACTTAAATATATTCTGATAAAATATGACGTTCAGTATTACCACAAATAAGTCAATTAAATAAATAATGCCACGTAAGCATCAGAATTTACATCAAAAATTGACTATTATCAGAACTTAACAGTCATCAGAATATGGCTTCTGTATTGAAAAAGTAAATGTCTGTTTCTATGATTCTTCATACAAATACTGACTGGTTTCTTCAGAGTTTAATCATCAGAACTTCCATCAAAACTTGTCCTCAGAATTTATGCAAATGACACTTAACTATTTGTCAAAAACAACTTAATCACCACAGTAATTTTCATTATTCATATGGAGTGAGAGTGTGTGCATTTAGCAAAATATCAGATAAAGATTAAAGTCTGATAAACTTCAGTATATCTTGGAAATAAGGCATAACTAAGATAAGTGCTTAAAATCTGTCATTAATAATGAAGTCTACTATAGAATAAATTTATGCAAGAATCCACCTCAACTGTTTGTGCTCATTTTATGCATCTTTTAACATTCTTTTTACAGTGGCTTCTCAGTTTAAGTGAGTCACAACCACTATTAGAATTTATGCTATTATCAGAGTATTTCTCCAGTAATCAGAGGATGTGAAAAGTCACCAAGAAAAATTTATTTGCTTTTCTAATGCGTATAACTTAATACCAGCAATGCACTTGGGTCTTCCCTTCCACATATTTACTCTAGATCTCAAAGGAGTACCTGACTTCAATTTTCTTTTCTTTTCTTTTCTTCAGATTAGTGAGGCTTATCAAGCATTTGGTTCATCCTTAAGATTTACTAACATCAGAATTTGACAGATAAGAAGCAAGAATCTAGTTTGTGACTTAGTAATAAGATACACAAAGTAAATTTGACTAAGCTCAACATCATAATTTGCTTGTGTTAATGAATTTCCACATAAACAACTAATTCAAACATGGGATTTCTAGTATGTTAAAGACTACTAGGTCAGCATCTAGCACATTAATTCTCATTGGATTGAATAGTCACAGAACATTCAAAACACTATCAGAGTATGTAGAATCACATCAGATAACAATCAACATTTAATATATTACAGTTTAAGCACAGATTACATAGAGATAAGACAATCTGTAAACACTAATCATAAATTCTGATGCATGAGAACAAAAACTAAGCAGATTTTGAGAAAGAACCTGAAACCATTCCAAGTTCATTTACCAGTCTTATAAAAGTAGCTTCACATAGTGGTTTTGTGAAGATATCTGCTAGTTGTTGATCTGTTGGAACAAAATACAATTCCACTGTACCTTCCATCACATGTTCCCTTATGAAATGGTACCTAATGCTGATGTGCTTTGTCATTGAGTGTTGAACTGGATTACCTGTCATAGAAATTGCACTTTGATTATCACAGTAAATAGGTATTTTAGAAAATTCTAACCCATAGTCCAGTAACTGATTCTTCATCCAAAAAATCTGTGCACAACAGCTTCCTGCAGTAATATATTCTGCTTCTGCAGTTGATGTGGAAATTTATTTCTGTTTCTTGCTAAACCAAGAAACCAATCTGCCTCCAAGAAATTGGCAGCTTCCACTAGTGCTTTTCCTGTCTATTTTGCATCCTCCAAAATCTGCATCTGAGTAACCTATTAGCTTAAAATCCGATTCTCTAGGATACCAAAATCCTAGATCAGCTGTACCCTTGAGATACTTGAAAATCCTTTTCACAGCTATTAGATGAGGTTCTCTTGGATCAGCCTGAAATCTTGCACAAAGACATGTAGCATACATGATATCAGGTATACTTGCAGTTAAATAGAGTAAAGAGCCAATCATACCTCTATAGTTAGTAATATCTACTGATGATCCAGCATCTTTATCTAACTTGGTTGTAGTGGCCATGAGAGTGGATGCAGTTGAACAGTCTTGCATTCTAAATTTCTTCAGTAAATTTCTGGTGTACTTGGATTGATTTATGAAAGTACCTTCTTCATTTTGCTTGACTTGAAGTCCCAGAAAATAGCTAAGTTCTCCCATCATAGTCATTTGATATCTTGACTGCATTAGCTTTGCAAACCTTTCACATAATTTGGCATTAGTAGAACCAAATATGATATCATCAACATATATCTGTATCAAAAGTAAGTCCTTTCCATGGTTGAGGTAGAACAATGTTTTATCAATTGTGCCTTTGTAAAATCCACTTTCCAGAAGAAATTGAGCTAAAGTCTCATACCATGCTCTTGAACATTGCTTAAGGCCATAAAGTGCTTTGTCTAATCTGTAGACATGATTTGGAAATTTTGAATCTACAAATCCTGGAGGTTGTTCAACATGTACCTCTTCTTCCAATTTTCCATTAAGAAAAGCACTTTTCACATCCATTTAAAAGACTTTAAACTTTTTATGAGCAGCATAAGCCAAAAAGATTCTTATGGATTCCAATCTAGCAACTGGTGCAAATATTTCATCATAATCAATACCCTCCTGTTGAGAGTAACCTTTAGCAACCAGCCTTGCTTTGTTTTTTGTAATTATGCCATCACTATCAGTTTTGTTTCTGAACACCCATTTTGTGCCAGCAATTGATCTGTTCTTTGGTCTTTGCACTAGGGTCCAGACTTTATTTCTTTCAAATTCATTTAACTCTTCCTGCATTCCTTGAACCCAATCAACATCTTGAAGAGCTTCTTCCACTTTCTTTGGTTCAGTTTGAGACAAAAAGGAATAATAGAGACATTCATTTGATGTTGCAGTTCTAGTTCTGACACCTGCTTCAGGATCTCCAATTATTAAGTCAGGTGTATGTGATTTGGTCCAATTCCTTGCAGATGGAAGTTGATTTCTAGAACTGGATCCTCCCCCATGATCCATGCTGTCTTCATCATCATTTTCTGATGCCCCCCATGTAGTTATGCTCTCTGAGACTTCATAATTTGAGTTGGATCCTTTAGGATTTGAAGAATCAGAGTTTCCAGAATTATCAGAATTTGGCTCATCAGAACTTGTTGAATCAGAACTTGAAGAGCCAGTGACAGGTTCTGATGCTTTTTGAGAGTCTTGAGTTACGGTAGAATCTTCAGCTTGCTCCTCCTGAACAGGTGCATTTTCCCTTGGAGTAGTTACCACAGTTTCAATGACATCAGAATTTATGAAATCTTCAAGTCCAGTAATATTCTTATCATCAAAAGATACATTGATAGATTCCATGATGTTATTCCCAAGGAACTAACAATGAGGTTTACAGAAGGGGGGTTGAATGTAAATCTCAAAACTTTTTCAAGTTTTGAGCAGTTTCAAAGGCTAAGTGTTTTGATGAACAGTTGTGTGTGATTTGCTTTGAGCAGGTGCAGACAGATATATATATTCAAGACACAAATGTAAAGAACACAAAGGCTTCAAAAACGTTTCTGGTGGATTTGTTGTTCCACCAGAGATGTGTATTTCAGAAAATCCGTGATTCAAAGAATCGATCACAGCTGCGTCCTAGTACAAACTAGATGATTTTCTCTCTGGATTTTTCTAAACAGCTCTGGAAAAATTCACACTCTAATTACTAGCTGCAACTTGGTTTATATATCACTTAGTTTACAAGTGAAGACAAAAGTACAAATACAATTAAAAAGGTTCTTCACATGTTTCTTCTTCATTTCTCTATCCAATGCAATCTAGGATAATCTGTGAATCTTTGAATACTTCCTTGTTTGCACCAGAATGGAAATGCTGCATTTTCTTGATTCCTCCAAGAGGCTACCACATTCCAATTGTCTCTGTCAACCCATGTGCCTCTGTCAGCTTATGAATTGTCACTGTCAACTGCTATTGAACTGAGCATCCGTTGAAGCTTTTATCGGTTGATGGCTTTATCCATTGATGCACTCATCCGTTGATGTTTTATCAGTTGAAGCTTTATCCGTTGATGCATTAGTAGTTGAAGCTTTATCCGTTGATGCACTCATCTGTTGATGGATGTTATCCGTTGAAGCTTTAGAGACATCCGTTGAAGCTTTGTTTCTCATCCGTTGAAGGCCTTTAATTTATCAGTTGATACTACTTCATTTATATAAAATTACAAGGCATGAAATATTTACAATTAGCCCTCCTATTTGCATATCCACTATTAGTCAACATGACTTATAATTTCCCACAACATCTAAGAATTATAACTTAAATACAGAAACTGAAATGTGCTACAATACTAAACTTATTTCTAAGTAAAGCTACTCCATCAACGGATAACCAGAATGGTCTTATCCATTGAGGCTACAAACACTAGATTTCTACTTAAGTCTTTTATTTAACTTATCATCAAACTAATACACATATTCCTAACAATCTCCCCCTATTTATGTCTACTAGAATTGTAGGCATAAATTTGGGTTTAACTTGATGATGACAAAACACTTAACAAATATATGAACTGAAATCAAGTAGAAATTCAAAAGTGCTGCAAAAGTGTATGTACTGAGATAGAATTGAAGAATTACATTGTTTCCAAGGATGCTCCTTTAGGATGAGCAAATTATTTTCTTTTCCTTTGATCCCTTGTTTTCTTCCCTAGCCTCCTGTCATTTTCCTCTACTTGGAGTTGGAGTTGTCTGTAGAATTCAGCTTCATCTTCTTCATCGATGTCCAACTTAGATTGCATGTCCTTGAGAGTTTCATTACTGGCAATTTTAAGCTGGTCTTCAAGTCTAAAAAATCTTCTGACTCCTTTATTGTCTCTGAACTCCATCAACCAATGAGGTGATTTATGAATTGTAATTCCATGCTCAGGTATGAGTAATGTTCTAGGCAAGGAATTAGACTCCCACCAAGTTTTCCTTATGCTGGCAATCTTGTTGAGAATCTCATTTTTGGCAGTCCTGGTAAAGCCAGAATCCCTTTTGATAGCTGAGTAGACTCTAACCAAGGTAGAATAGCCTTCATTCAGAATTCTTTGAACAGGCTAAGTCCTTTCCTCACTTCCTTTATACTTGAATACTAGCCTTTCTGGGAGCTGTTTGTATGCACTTATTCCCCTTACTTCCTCCATCTCATCCAGATAGAGTTCAATATATGTAATCTCTTTTATGTCACAAATGTGAACATAATCATCCTTTGAGGCTTGTGGCTTAGGCTTAGGTTTATATTTCTGAGTGAATTTACTTGAGGTTGGGGGAGGTGTTGATTTGGATTTTCTTTTCAGTTTCTTTGGTGGTGGAGAGGTAGTTAGGAAGGTAGGCAAGTTGATGGTGTCCCAATCAATAGGTTCCTCTTTAGGGATGATTGGTTCACCATGGACATTTATACTAGGATCAGCAACAAAAGGTTCAGGAATGGAAGGTAGTGGTTTAGATTTTGATTGGGTTTCCACAGTGTCATCTCCACTCTTCCTTTTTGCATTGGCCTTCATTCTGTTCCCTTTCTGCCATTCCTTTCTTTCCTCCACACTCTCACCAAACACATTCCCCATATCCACATTTCTGCTTTCAATCTTGTCTTCTTCACTCTTGTCTTCAATCTTCTTCTTTTCTTCAGTCTGACTTGACTTTAGCTATTTTTCAAGCTTTGCTTGTGCTCTTTTGTCAGCCTTCAGCTTTTTAGCTTCTTCCTTTAACCTCATGGTTTCTTCCATCTTGGCTTTTGAGAATTTGGGATGTCCTTGCATCACACAGATACTCTTTCCCTCTCTATAAATGATAGCCATATTTATTCTTTCCACTACATTATTGGTCTCTTTGTGCTTTATGATGCTACCACCCAAAACTTTGTCTTCATCAGGTTTTGGAAGAGGAAAATCCACTTCTTTTGGTTGACCAAAGTTTGGAGGGTTCTTTGTAGAGTCCCTGTTGAATCTAGTGGATGGCTTGAGTACCATGGGTTTCAAATTCCTGAAAGAAGTTTCTCCAACCTTATTCCTCCCTACTGGCTTGTGCTCCATAATGATTGGCTCAACCTTTGTGCTATGTTTCATAGATAATGATTTTGAAGTTGTAGAGCCAAACACCTGTTGCATCCTTTCATCAATTTTTCTCCTTTGCTCCTTCACCTTTATCTCAGCTGCTGCTAGCTGGATTAGATCAATTCCATCAAGCTTTCCTTTGATTTGAAGTGCTGGAGAAGTAGTGATGGCAGGAACTAGCACTTTGGATATTTGAATGTTTGTAGATGGCTCCCCTCCCCCTTCCACTTTATTCTCCCCCTTTTTGTTATCATCAAGGAGAGGAGTCAAGCCTTGTGCTTTAGCCAGTTGCATTAGAAGACTTGTTTGAGACTGTTGATTTTGAAGAATGGTGACCACAGAGTTTTCAATGACTTGAACTCTGTCCTCCAATTTGGCTAGCCTCTTTTCAGCATCTGATTCTCTTCTCAGTCTCAGTAACAAGTCATGCATGGTACCATAGGGCATGACTGAATCCAGCTTCTCATAATTGTAGGACTTCAAGTCAGCTATATCCTTCTTGAGTTCATCCACACTCAGATTCTGTCTTAATTACTGTAGCTTCATGAGATGTAGAGAATCTAGGTGGGCTTGAAGAAGAGCCTTGGTACCAGCATTGGAGGTGTTCTGAATGGCTTTTTGGATAGACATGATTTGTTTGACTAAGGATACATTGAATTATCCTGGTGTTGACTCCTTTGTCAATGCCCATTCAGGTAAATCTGGAATAGAACTTGGGCCTTCATCTCCCCCTAAGTTCATGCTTCCATCAAATGAAACAAAGTCATCATCATTAGAATTTACTCCAAATTCTTCAGATGGCTCACCAGCTGTAGAAGGCATCAAGTTGACAGCAGCTTTATCCCTTTGTAGAGATTCTGAAGTATGTACTAGATTTAAAGTCTTTTTTGCCTCCTCATTGACCTGAGTAGCCAACAATTGATAGACTGACACAAGATGATTAAAAGTGTCAGCATCCAAGGAAATGTTATCAATTACAGCTTTCTAGTGCTGAAATTGTCTTTCCTTTTCAGCATCATCCACAATCATTGACTCATTAGCAATGGCTGGATCCACCCTTATACCTTCTGTACCTGCTTTTCTCTCAATTTCTCTCTTTTCTTGCATCAGGGGCTCCCCCTGGCTCACACTCCTCACACCCTCACCTTCACCTACTAAGGTGGCACTCCTCTCACTTTCTTTTGCCATGCTGGAAGAAATAGCATGCATATTTAGACTCTCAAGCTCTCCTTTTGCCTGGGAGCAACCCAGCCTCTCACTCAAATTTTCACTCCCTTCCCTTAATCCTAGAAGTGATTGTACATTAACCATGTCTTCTACACTTGGAATTGATTCAGTTATTTGTGTAGAGACTATCAACGGATAGGGAGTATCCGTTGAAGTAGGAATTGATGGTATCAACGGATAACTGCTGTTAAGCTTATCCGTCGAAGAACAACCACTTGTCAACGGATGAGGAATATCCGTTGAAGAAGGAAAAGAAGTAGAAATTGAAAGTGACATAATTGTTGAATCTGTGTGGATTGATTTTAATTTAGGTGACACAGATTCTTCAACTAAGTCTGAAAGAATTGGCTGATGATCCAACAAATCATCTAAAAGATGATGATCACCAGTATTTGAGTGGGGCTCCTCCCTGAGTTGTAAAGAGGGAGAATCAGGAATTGATGTGAATATCATGTCCACATCCAGAGATGGTGATGGAGAATTTGGTGATTGATGTGTGTCAATTTTGAGAGAATGGGGTTGTGACTCCACATTTGTTGGAGTCACATCAAGTTAAATTTGAAAAGGCATAGATACAGGTGGGTGTATCTGTGCAGTGTGTGCACCCTATGTGGAAACTAAGGTTTTGACCCTCTTTCTTCTTGTAAAGGCTTTTACATGTGAGTGTGTGGCTTCAGTGTCCCTCCCTCTTTTGTTCTGTGTCCCTGGTTGGGGACTATTTTCAATAGCTGCACCCTTTTGGGAGGATGCAACTAGGGATGAGTTTGAATCCTTTTCAACCACCACAGTCTTTTGAGAAACTGTGGCCTGGCTAGTTGGGGTACCACTCACCTCTCTTACCTTATCCTGGGGGGTTTCTTGATGTTCACCCCTCCCCTCACCACTCACACCCTGTTCACTCCCCTTAGGGTTTATGGTAGTTGTTACAACTGTTGTCTTTTGAGAAACAATAGAGGTGGCTTTCTTTGACTTTGGTTTTGAAATTTTAGGTTTGGTGGCCTTGGTAGCAATCTGTTGGGACAAAGACACAGATTCCATGGCCACACTTGAAGGCAAAGAAATAATGGGGTTGGAAGTAGTAGGAGTTGAAGAAGTATTTACCTCACTTACCTGAGGTGCATTCATTATTGGTAAATATACCAATGACACCTGATTGTTGAGGTTAATTCTCAAAAGGTCTGCAAGGACCCTTTTCTCTTGTGCCCAGCACTTGAGTTTATTACTCTCATTGGTTATGACCAAACCTTCAGCAATATGGTTAGCCAATAACATAAAGAATCTAGCATAGTAGATGTTATAAGGTCTATTAGCTTTGTTACCTAACCTGGTACCCAATTCTAGCATAACATAGTTGCTAAAATTAAAATACCTATCAGAAACTACCATATAGAGCATATTAACAAGAGATGAAGTTATTACATCAAAATTACTAATTTTCCTAGAGAAAACCTTGATAAAGGCATCACCAAGAAAAACTCCATTCTTTCCTAAGGCATTTTCTTCTAATACTCCCTAAACTAGCAGAATCAAAAGAATAGCCTATGGAATCTAACATGCTAGATACATCATTATCAGTGTGTGGTGTCATGGCATTGTTCTCAGGTAGTTTGAAATAGGACTGTATATCGTCACAGTTAATACGGTAATCTTTACCTTTGAGAGAGAAAGTGATGGTCATATCAGTGGGGTTGAACTTTGCAGTTGTCCAAATCTCCTCAATTACCTCACAGTAAATAGTTGGGGCTTCCAGCATTGCATAGCTTAGTTTGCAGTTTTTGATGAAGTCCATCATCTTGTGATAATCTGAGTGGGCTTCATTCTTTTCCACCAAAGCTACGAAATTGTTCTTCTCATAGACAAATCCAGACTGGGACATTATCTTTACTACTGGTGCCATTGTAGTGGGTAGAGGTTGCAGAGAAAAGTTGAGAGTTTTGGGAGAGAAAAAGAGTAAAAGCTTTTGAAAAATTGCAAGAAAGCGTAAAGTGAAAATAAGAATTCAAAGGGCTTTTATACTTTCTCAAATTAAAACATAAGGAGAATGATTAAACAATATTTTTAAGTAAATTACAGCCGTTTGAGAATAAAGAGAACTGTATGAATTCTAAAAACTACCTTTAATACAAATACATACAATTGTGTATATATATATGTATCAACGGTTAAGTAAAAGAATCAACGGTTGTGACTTACTTAAAACAACTGATGTGACACTTCAACGGATGAGGTAAACAGTTATCCGTTGAATATTAACACAGTTTTATCCGTTGAAGGATAAAATTACCAGAAATGTATTTATCTTTCAACGGATAATGAACATCCGTTGATAGAACAATTTTGGATTTCAACGTATAGGGAATATCCATTGATAGAATAATCTTTACTTAAAGCCAACTTTGTTCTTGCAATAAATTCATTTCAGGCTACAAAACAAATTATAATAAGGACATGAATTTATGAATAATTAAGCATACCTAGCTCACTTACAAATCTTGTGAATGTTGATTCATCAAGTGGCTTGGTAAATGTGTCTGCAATCTGCTTTTCACTTGGACAAAATGAAGTTCCACTGTACCATTCATCACATGTTCCCTTATGAAGTGGTACTTGATGTCAATGTGCTTGGTTCTTGAGTGTTGTACTGGATTTTTAGTAATGGCAATGGCACTTGTGTTGTCACAGAATATTGGAATTTTGTCAACATTTAGCCCATAGTCAAATAGTTGATTCCTCATCCACAGATGTGCACAGCAACTACCAGCAGCAATGTACTCAGCTTCAGCTGTTGATGTAGAAACAGAATTTTGCTTTTTGCTGAACCATGACACAAGCTTATTCCCTAGAAATTGATAGGTGCCAGTTGTACTTTTCCTGTCTATTTTGCAACCTGCATAATCTGCATCTGAGTAGCCAATTAGATTAAAACCAGACTCTCTAGGGTACCAAATTCCTAGATTTGGAGTCCCTTTGAGATATCTGAAAATTCTTTTAATAGCCACTAAGTGAGATTCTTTAGGGTCAGCTTGAAATCTAGCACAGAGACATGTAGAAAACATTATATCAGGTCTACTAGCAGTTAAATATAGAAGTGAGCCAACCATGCCTCTATAACTTGTAATGTCCACAGACTTTTCAGCCTTGTTTAATTCAAGCTTGGTGGTAGTGGCCATGGGAGTTTTTACAGATGAACAATCCATTAAGTCAAACTTCTTTAAAAGATCATAAATATATTTAGTTTGACTAATGAAAATTCCACCACTAACTTGTTTAACTTGTAAACCAAGAAAATAAGTTAACTCTCCCATCATGCTCATTTCATATTTACTTTGCATTAACTTAGCAAACTTTTTGCAAAGCCTATCATCTGTAGAACCAAATATAATATCATCTACATAGATTTGAACAAGTATTGTAGAGCCATTAACATTTCTAAAGAAAAGAGTTTTGTCAACAGTACCTCTTGTGAAGTAATTATCTAGAAGAAATTTTGACAAAGTCTCATACCAGGCTCTAGGTGCTTGCTTTAGTCCATAGAGTGCTTTCAACAGATAATACACATAGTCTGGAAAGTTTGGATCTTCAAATCCTGGAGGTTGGCTTACATAAACTTCTTCCTCTAATTCTTCATTCAGAAATGCACTCTTGACATCCATTTGATAGACTTTGAAATTGGCATGGGCTGCATAGGCTAGAAAGATTCTGATGGCTTCAAGTCTTGCAACTGGAGCAAATGTCTCATCAAAATCTATTCCCTCTTGTTGAGAATAGCCCTTGGCAACCAATCTAGCTTTATTCCTTATGACAATGCCATTTTCATCCATCTTGTTTCTGAATACCCATTTTGTGTCAATAGAGCTCTTGTTCTTTGGCTTGGGTACCAGCTTCCATACCTTATTCCTCTCAAATTGGTTTAGCTCCTCTTGCATTGCTAAAATCCAATCTGGATCCAGTAGAGCTTCTTCCACTCTCTTAGGTTCCTCCTGTGATAAAAAACTACTGTATAGACATTCATCTTGAGTAGCCCTTCTAGTCTGCAACTTAGATGTTGCATCACCAATGATCAATTCAAAAGGATGATTCTTGGTCCATTTCCTTTGAGGTGGTAGATTAGCTCTAGATGAGGTTGCCTCAGTATTGTCATAATGTGAGATAGAGTGTTGATTGGTTGAAACTCCCCCTGAGTTACTGATCCTTTGAAAAGAACTGGGAGTTCTATCAACTGATGAAGTAAATTGATTATCCGTCGATAGACTATGATCAACGGATGCTTCATTATGTACTTCAACGGATGATGCACTTTGTCTTTCAACGGATGTTGCATTACTTCTATCAACGGATGCTGAATTATGACTTTCAACTGATGCAGCATTTTGTGCATTATCCAAAGGCAGATTTTGAATCCTTTTTGAGGTGCCTTCTCCATCATTCTCATCTTCACTATCATCAAAATATATCTCACTGTTGTCAAATTTGAGTCCTTCATGATGTCCCTCATCTGTTAGTCCATCAATCTTTTTATCATCAAACGCAACATGCACAGATTCCATAACAATGTTGGTTCTTAGATTGTAAACCCTATATGATTTTCCAGCAGAATAACCAACAAATATCCCTTCATCAGCCTTTGCATTAAACTTCCCTTTGTGATCAGGTTGATTCCTTAGAATGTAGCATTTGCAACCAAAGACATGAAGAAAGTTTAAGGTTGGTCTTCTTCTCTTGAACAATTGATAGGGAGTCATGCCTTTTGCCTGATTGATTAGAGAAATATTCTGAGTGTAACATGCACAGTTAACAGCCTCAGCCCAAAAATATGTTGGGAGTTTTGACTCTTCAAGCATTGTTCTTGCAGCTTCTATTAGTGATATGTTCTTCCTTTCCACCACACCATTCTGTTGTGGAGTCCTTGGAGCTGAGAACTCATGCATGATCCCATTTTCTCCACAGAACAACCTCATGGTAGAATTACTGAACTCAGTTCCATTGTCACTCCTGACATTCCTTACTTTGAAATCTGGATAATTGTTGACTTGCTTGATGTGATTGATAATGATTTCACTAGCTTCATCCTTTGATCCAAGAAAGTAGGTCCATGAAAACTTTGAGAAATCATCTACAATCACTAGGCAATATTTTTTCCTTGAAATTGATAATACATTGACTGGTCCAAAAAGATCCATGTGTAGTAGTTGTATTGGTTCATCAATTGCTGATTCAAGCTTCTTACTGAATGATGCTCTCTTTTGCTTTCCTTTCTGACAAGCATCACACAGTCCATCCCTTGAGAATTCCACTAGAGGCATTCCTCTAACTAAATCCTTTTTGACTAGATCATTCATTATCTTGAAATTCAAATGGGACAGCTTCTTGTGCCATAACCAACTTTCATCTGGACTTGCTTTGCTGAAAAGACAAGTAATTGATTCTGCATCTGTAGAGTTGAATTCAGCCAAACACACATTCCCTTTTCTAACTCCAGTTAGAACCACTTTGTTGTCCTTCTTACTTGTGACAACACAGGCTTCAGAATTGAAGGAAACAGTATTCCCTCTGTCACATAGTTGACTGATGCTCAATAGATTGTGTTTGAGACCATCAACTATGCAACTTCATCAATGATGACATTTTCTTTTGAAATCAAGCCATATCCCATAATGAACCCTTTGCTGTCATCTCCAAAGGTTATGCTAGGGCCAACTCTCTCCTTGAACTCTGTGAGCAGGGTGAAATCTCCTGTAATTTGTGCATTGAACAACCACTGTCCAAGTACCATAGATTCCTTCTTTTTCCCTGCACACAACAAAATCAAATCAAGTTGATTTTGGTACCCAAGTTTCCTTGGGTCCAGCCTTGTTAGTCTTTTTCCTAGAGCTCATACTTCCTGCATCTTTTGACTTAGCTAACTTTGGGTCAACCTTGGTCTCTGATGTAGTTGGTTGAAGTGTAAGGTTAGTCATAGAATCATTTAGCACATTTGGTTGAATTTGATAAGGCATAGATTGTGCAAACATATTATTCCACATAGGCATGTTGTATGGCATTTGAGGCATACTGAATGCAACAAAATAAGGATTATTAACATATGGCATGTTTGCAAAATGTGCATGAGGATTCTGTTGAGACATAACAGGCATAGCATGCAGAGGTGACATAGACATGTTAGGCATGGAAGGAGTTAAAGGCATGGGAGCATTCTTAACAGAATTGCAGTTAGCAGATAGATGATTAACACTTTTACAATGCACACAACTTTTTCTAGGAGCATACTTATCAGGTGTGTAATTGTTGTGTTTGTTAATCCCTACTTTCCCATTTCTATTAGATTTCCTTTTAGTTTCCTTTTTATCCTCAACCAACTTAAGCCTATTTTTTAACTGATCTAAAGTCACGTGTCCTATATTCACCTTACTGGCATCTTTGGATATGCTAGCTTCTTCTTTGACAAAGTTCTTGCAAGTTGAACCAAACTTCTTATTGAGATTTTTCAAATTGTTCTTTTTAGAATCACTTGCCTGTTTTAATTGATGAGCCTTCAACGGATGCTCCTTTTCTTCCTTCAACGGATAACTTTCATCATCCGTTGATTCCACATCTGTTGACAATCCATCAATTAATTCTACTTCCTTTTTGTTTTTCTTTCGGGCATTCTCACAGAGTGATTCAATTCCCTGAACCTTGACAATCTGAGCACTAACATCCCTAGATATTTTCCAGGCCTTGATTACATCTTGCTCACGTTCTAATTGTTTAGAAAGAATTTCTACTTTCTTAACAGATTCTTCTAGTTCACTCTCAACAGATAAGCATTTGATTTTAATCTTTTCAAGCTCAATTACCTTACCCTCTAACACAACATTCCTATCACTTAAAAACAAATTATTCTCTTTAATTCTTGTGTTTTCTTTAGCTAGTGATTTAAGGGAAACACGCAAATGATATAATTCATTGGACATATCATTTATAGCTTCATTGCATTCAATTTTAGAAAGCTAAGAGAGGTCAGTAGTAATTACCTGGTTGCTTGATGAACTAGTTTCATTTTCATCAGAATTAGCCATCAGGGCTAGGTTGACATATTCCATATCATCATCTTCATTGGCTTCATCCGCTGCCCAGTTATCCTGAGTCAGAAAAGCTCTTTCCTTTTGTTTGAGCAAATCAAAATATTTCTTTTTGTAATCCACTTGCTCAAATTTCTTCTTCTCAGAAGTTGGCTTTCTGCACTTATTTGCAAAGTGTCCACTTATGCCACAGTTATAACATTTGAACATAGATTTGTCCACCATGTTCTTGTTTGACTTAGTGAATCTAGCATTTTTATTGAATTTAATCTTTGCAAACCTTCTGGACAGAAAAGCCAGATGTTCATCAATATCATCATAGTCATCTTGACTGGAACTATCTTTAACCTCAGCTACTTGCTCCTTTCCCTTACTTGATTCTGATTTGCTTGTGCCAATTTTGAGACTTGGCATTGTCTTTTCTTCATTCCTGGCTTTAGTCTTCTCATTATCAGCTACAAGTGCAACTGATCCACCTTTTCTCTTTCCCTTTTCCAACAGCTCATCTTGCTCCATCTCAAGTTCATAGGTCTTCAAAATTCCATATAATCTTTCAAGTGTGAAGTCCTTATAATCTTGAGAATTCCTTAGTGAAACAGTCATAGGCTTCCATTCCTTTGGTAGAGACCTCAGAAATTTTAAGTTGGAATCCTTGACTTGGTACACTCTGCCATACAGCTTCATCCATTAAAGTTTGAAATCTGAATATCTAACTGTGAAAAATCCACTCACCATTTGGACCAATCTCAAAGATAGGTTTGATCACCAAAAACTTGTCCATTTGTCTCATGCCCGTTATGACTATATACATATAAGGTTGCAAGATTTTACATCTGTCGCTGAATATAATTCTGTCTTGTTCAAAATAAGCTCAAAATTGATTTTGTGTGGTGAAAATATTATTGATGCTGACATGATAGAAAAGACCCTTTCAACCTTTCGCCCCAATATTATGATTCTGGCGCAACAGTATAGGGAGTGCAATTTTCGGAAGTATAGCGAGCTGATATCTCTTCTTCTTATTGATGAAAAGAATAATGAGTTGTTACTGAAAAATCATCAGATTCATCCCACAGGCTCTGCCCATTTAACTGAAGTACATAACACGCCATTCCAGAAGAATGGGCATGGGAAAAGACATAGAGGAGGACGAGGTTACAGACGAAACTGTGGGCATGGAAACTTTCGAGGCTGGTTTCAAAATCATTTTAACTCTAGCCACCTGAAGTGGCAGAGTGATGGTTACAACAACTCTGACCACCAGAAGTGGCAACATGGAGTGCCAAATAAAAGGAAGGCACCACAAGAAGAAAATATTAGGGATATCTGTCTCATATGTGGGGCACATGGGCACTGTAAACGTACTTGTCGAACACAGAATTATCTAGTTGACCTCTACGAGGAAAATAAAAAGAATAACGGGAAAGGGTGGAAACGAACTTCTCTAGTCATAATCTAAGTGAAGAACCAAACAACAAGACCTCAAATGAACTAGACGCTGGTGCTAACCTTTATTATGATTTAGATAACTAGATTTTATTTGTATTTCTTTGATGTTATGTTTTCAACGTGCTTGTTTAAATATTCTGCGTTCATGTACTTGTTTTATGTTTTTGTATTATGTACGTTGTTTGCATAATAAAATTGTTGTTCACTTCTATATACAAAGTATAAATATGAGAGATATATGCATTGCTGACTACGCGACCACACACACAATTTTACAAAATCAGAAATATTTCTCAAAGTTGACTAAAAAGCAACTCACATGTTTGGACGATTTCGGGAACATCAAATATCATAGAAGGTTTTGGGAAGCCCAGTTTTATACTATCAAGTGAGACTCAAATTCACATACATAATGCTGTATATTCTAGCAAATCCACTAGGAATCTTCTGAGTTTTAAAGATATTCATCTTAATGGTTTACTTATAGAAACCACTAGAGAAAATGAAAAAGAATATGTCTTTATCACCTCAATCACCTCAGAACATAAGAAGATCTTAGAAAAATTGCAATCAACCTTATATGGATTATATGCTACCGAAATTAGAGTAATCGAGTCTCATAGTATCACTACTCCCAAAATTATAGATCCAAATTCACTCACCCTTTGGCATGAAAGACTTGGTCATCCAGGAGTATCTATGATGCGTCGAATTATAGAAATTCTACGGGATATCCCCTTAAGAATCAAAAGGTCATGCTACGTGATGAACTTCCTTGTTCAACATGTTCTTTGGGAAAACTAATTGTTCAACCATATCCAGTTATACTTCAAAACGAGTCTCCAGATTTCTTAGAAAGAATTCAAGGTGATATATGCGTACCTATTCATCCATCATCTGGACCATTTAGATATTTCATAGTCCTAATCGATGCTTCAGCTAGATGGTCTCATGTTTGCCTCGACCATAAATACAGCCTTTGCCAAGCTTCTTGCTTAAATAATCAAATTACGAGCCTAATTTCCTAGATAATCTTATCAACTCAATTTGACTTGATAATGCCGCTGAATTTACATATGTTACTTTCAATGATTATTGTATGTCAGTAGGAATCTCTGTCAAAAACCCCGTAGCTCACGTGCATACACAAAATGGTTTAGCGGAATTGTTAATTAAAAGACGTCAGCTTATTGCACGACCCTTACTTCTAAGATCTAAATTACCCACTTCTATTTAGGGTCACGCAATACTTCATGCCGCATATAGAATTAAGATAAGACCATCTGCTTACCACAAATAATCTCCTCATAAATTAGTTCTTGGTCAAACCCCTAATATTTCACATTTTAAGATCTTTGGTAGTGCCGTATATGTTCCAATTGCACCTCCACAAAGATCTAAAATGGGACCGCAAAGAAAAGTAGTTATATATGTTGGTTTTGATTCACCTGCTATTATAAGATATCTTGAACCATTAACTAGTGATGTCTTTACTGCTCAATATACTTATTGTCATTTTGATGAGTCTGTATTCCCCATTAGGGGGAGATAATATTTTGTATAAGTTAAATTCTGAACTATCATGGAATGCCTCAGGATTAAGTTCTATGGATCCACGTACTAAAAAATATGAATATGAGGTTATAAGAATTATTCATATGTAAAATATTATTAATCAAATACCAGGTGCTTTTAATGATTCTAGACGTGTCATAAAATCACATATACCTGTTGTTAATGCACCAGAAAGGGTTGAAATTCCTATTCATAAAGCAATTGCTAAAGAATTGGTTGGTAATTCAAAACTAAGCCAGAAGCGTGGTAGACCTGTTGGTGCAAAAGATGTTGTATCATGAAAAGGGAAATTGATTAGACATGCCCCTGAAGTGGAAGTGTTCTAGAAAATACCCTAGAAGCGGTATTGCCTCATGAAGAGGTCCGAGCCCCTGAAGTGGCTATATCAAATACCCCAGAAGCGGTATCACCTTCCGAAGAGGTTAAAACCCCTGAAATGGCTGTGACAAAACCACCAAAAGTGGTATTGCCTCCAGAAGAGGATATTGCCCCAGAAGTGGCACATGCTTCAATAGAAGTAAAGGTACCTGGAAATTATGAGATCTCACTGAGTTATGTACATAAAGGAAAATTATTGGATCGTGGGAGTATTGAGATTGATGATGTATATCATGGCATGTGATATTATTATGAACTCCGATCCTAAACCACAAAGTGTGGAAGAATGTCGACAAAGAGATGATTGGCCAAAATGAAAAATTGCAATACAGGAAGAATTGCAATCCTTGCGCAAGAGAAATGTATTTTGACCTGCAGTCCAAACCCCAGCTGGTGTGATCCCTATCAGGAATATATGGGTGTTTATACGAAAACAAAATGAGAGAAATGAAATTGTGAGATATAAGGCACGACTGGTAGCCCATGGATTCTCTCAAAGGCCTGGATTTGATTACCAGGAAACTTACTCTCCTGTGATGGATGTAGTTACTTTTCGTTTTCGTATGGGTATGGCTTGTATGAAAAAATTGGAAATACGTCTGATGGACGTAGTGACAGCCTACCTGTATGGATCACTTGATAGTGATATCTATATGAAAATCCCTGAAGGATTAAAATTGGATGAGACTAAGACTCGTCATTTATACTCAGTTAAATTACAATGATCAATATATGGACTGAAACAATCTGGTCATATGTGGTACAACAGGCTTAGTGAATATCTATTGAATGATGGGTATGTTAATGATAAAGTATGTCCATATGTGTTTATTAAAAGATCTCAAACTGGTTTCGTTATTATTGCTGTATATGTGGACGATTTGAATATTGTAGGTACTTCTGAATATAGTACTAATGCTGCTAATTATTTGAAAAATGAGTTTGAGATGAAAGATCTTGGAAAGACAAAGTTCTGTTTAGGTTTACAGGTGGAACACTTATCTTCAGGAATATTTGTTCATCAATCAACCTACACAGAAAAAGTTCTTGATCGATTTTACATGGACAAATCTCATCCTCTAACTACACCAATGGTGGTTCGGTCACTTGAAGTTGAAAAGGATCCATTTTGTCCCAGAAAAGAAGATGAAGATCCACTTGGACCAGAAGTTCCATATCTCAGTGCAATTGGCGCTCTTATGTACATCGCAAATAACAGACGACCTGATATTGCTTTTGCTGTGAATATATTAGAAAGATTCAGTTCAGATCCAACTAAAAGACATTGGGATGAAATCAAGCATATATTGAGATATCTTCGTGGGACAATTGATCTTGGATTATTATTTTCAAATAATTCGAAATCACAGCTGGTTGGATATGCAGATGCTGGATACTTATCAAATCCTCATGTTGGACGATCACGGACATGTTACTTATTCACATACTGCTTGGAAATCTACAAAACACACCATGGCTGCAACTTCATCAAATCACGCAGAATTATTAGCAATCCATGAAGCAAGTAGGGAATGTGTCTGGCTACGATCCATAATCCAACATATTCGGCATTTATGTGGATTATCAAATGTTACAGACAACCCCACTATTTTGTTTGAAGATAATTCAAATATATCAAGGGAGATCGTACAAAACACATCTTACTAAAATTCTTCCACACTCACGAATTACAAGAGAATGTAGATATTGAGGTACAACAAGTTCAATCATGTGATAATCTGGCGGATATACTTACAAAGTCACCAACATTTGAGAAGCTACGAAATAACATCGAAATGCGAAGATTGAAGAACATATTACATCAAGATGTCAATACTGAGATATTTTATTCATGGGGAGACTGTACTCTTTTTCCTTCCTCAGGATTTTTATCCCACCGGGTTTTCCTTGCAAGGTTTTAACGAGACAATCAATCTTTGAGATACTCACATCTGACAATTAAGGGACAGTGTTATAATAATGATTGTCAAATCTTACTAAGGAAGACTCGCGATACTTACCAAGGAAGACTCGCACAACTTCTCAGAGAAGAAACTTAGTAAGGAAGAATTTTGATTAAAATCCTATCTTTTCGTAATACGTGTAATCTTATCCTATTTTTGTGTAAGTATAAATAGAATTTCAGTTATTGAAATCAGATACATTGAAAAATATATTGAACAACAATTCTCTCTCTTCAATTTATACTCTCTATGTGCATTTATTAAGTCATACACTATCCAGTAATTCGAGATTTACAACTCGTTATTTACAATAATATCGATATTGATAAGAAACGACTAAAAAAGGTAAAATTCCGACTCGTGCTGCTAGTGTAGTTGCCAATTTAACCTAAGCCGGTCTAAAAATAAAAATGGAAAATAGGTAAAAAGTAAATTGGTCCATCCTGTTTGTTGAGTTGTTCATCACCTGAAATTAGGGCGATCCATCATTTCAATTCAGTCTTCCCGGCGTCAAAACCCCCCCTTATCATTCCCCTTACAATCACGTATAACAGATCACTGTGTATTTCTTATCTATAGATACAGAGAGATGTACAGCAGACAATAAAGAGAGAGAGAGCGAGAGAGAGAGAGAGAGAGATGGGTGCAGCCGGCTCGAAATTGGAGAAAGCATTGGGCGAGCAATTCCCCGAAGGCGAGCGTTACTTCGGTCTCGAAAATTTCGGCAACACCTGCTACTGTAACAGCGTCTTGCAGGTACTTTCTCACTCTTTTTATGTGTTATTGCATTTTTATGTTTAATTGCAATTCAATTCATTTAATTACTCATTTTTTAACACGAAATTTGTTTATTGTTGATTCCAGTTTCAGTGTTCGTTTCTGATATAGAGTATTGTTATTTTTTTCGTAAATGTGAACCTAAAAAGGAACATGTTTTAGTAGCTATGGATTTAGCTTTGTGTTTTAGGATATGTTCAAAGGATTTTATACCGCTTCTGATCACGGTGTTAATAAAATTGTGTACTCAATTGTTCACGATTTTGTAGAGTATCATGCTTGTATGTTACTATATATGGAAGTATAACTAATGTTGTACACTCTCTTATTCTGCAGGCTTTGTACTTTTGTGTTCCGTTCCGTGAACAGTTACTAGAATACTACTTGAATAACAAAAGTCTTACTGATTCTGAAGAAACTCTGTTGACATGCTTGGCCGATCTTTTTATGCAGGTCTCAAATCTTTATATTTGTCAAATTTAGGGGTTGGTTTATATCAATTTTTACGCATTACCTGACTCGTAGCCTGTAGGTAAACTTCAACACGATTTTGTATTTAGCTCATACTCGTCTTTTGTCTAGGGATGAAGTTTGAGACAACAGGTGTTTCGACCATGTTGTGTCTCTTGATTTGTTATCTTCAATGCTTCATTGCGTTGGCTATTTTTAGTGAAGTGGTTGAGTTCTGGCAGCAAATGACTTCGGTAAAACTTCAAGGTTGCTATTGCCTATGAACAAACATGAGGAGTAGAATTATTTTATGATGAAGTTTGTAGGAAAAATGAGGAAGATGGAGGATGGAGCATTCCTTTCCAAATTGGTGGATTTAATTCTAGTTTAGATAGTTATGAAAGGAACAAATATCATGATTTATGATTTATAAAATACGGTAGGAACTGAATTAGTGTGGATGTAAAATCAATTAAGGATTCTATTTAAGCTTAGTAATGCTTAAGACGGTGAAGAGCCATTTTGCTTTAAAAGTTTGGTTCCTTGTAGTATATCGGACTACTAGGAGCTTAGGCTAGGAGCTTAGGCTTGGCACTGTCTGATTTCATTTTTAAATCCTATAATCCACTATCACTCTCTTTCTTCCACCCTATTAAAACCTACTCTCACCATCTCCACCTAATCAAATTTGAGTTGGATACTCGGATTCTATGGACATTGTATTGCATCTTTTCAGATTCATGTAAAAGTTTTTTTGCAGTGTGGCAATAGCAAGGAAATTAATACTCCCTCCGTCCCGGTGAGTTGTTTACGTACACTGTTTGCACGTATTTCGAGGCTTCAATAAAGTATAGTTTCATAATGTGTTTTTTTTTAAAAAAAATTCTGAATAAAAGTTTAAACATGAAACTTTTTTTCAGAATTTTTTTTTAAAAAAATATTATGGAAGTATACTTTAAACGAGCATTGAAGAGCGTGCCGAAAAGTAACGTAAACAATCCGTGTGGGACTGAGGGAGTATAATTTTTTTATAGATTGTTTTTAGGGCTGTTAAGTGATAAAGATGTTTGAGTGTAAGATGGGATGACCACATTGTCGCAATTCTATTAGGAGTCGGATAATACTTTTTGGCTTTCAGCTTTTTAGTGTTCTCTTCTGGGTTGATGCCAGAATTTGTCTAAACCTTGATAGAGATGAGTGGAATTATATTGCTGAAGGGTGGTACTAATTGATGACCTTATTATGGTTATTGTTATTTGTTATGCAGGGCGAGGGACTGTAGATATAGCTCTGCCTCATACAGAAAGTTCTCATTTATCTTAAGTAGCAACTTTCACTATCTGCATTGATCTTCTTTGGTTTTATATTGGTCGGTTGAGCAGATTTGTTTTTAACTGTTAGTTCACTTATTGTTTACAATGAAAGATCGGGGTTATGCTCAATTAGTCAATTGTTGTAACTTCAGTTTTAGTGAAATGATTGCAAGCAAGAGTATTACCGGGTGTTTCATGTTTGACAGTTATAATTAGCTACTTAATACTAGTAGTGTTGAAGGCTTGGTGTTGGCGATAATATTGCTATCTGTTGTCTCGCTTTACTTGAAGTTGGAAACATGTGTGCTTGATATATGGCCTTCTTTATTGTCTATTTGCAACCAAGTGTGTATCCACCCTGTTCGACCAAGTGTATATGAGGGTGAAAAGTTGAATATTTCCTTGATGAAAACTAAAAACGCTATTTATACACCAAATAATAGGAGTTGGGACGTAGGAAGAAGAAACAAGGAGATTAGGGATGCAACTCTATAATGACACATCTGCCCAAATATTTAAAATTGTTCTTACAGGTAAGAAAAATATTAAATTTTTTAACCAAAAAGTAGTTTCGGAGTTGAACAAATACAATTAAGCCTGGGTTTCATTACAGTTAAAACAGCCATTTCTCTTGTTCTGTGTCATTACGTCTGTTTCATGATTGCTATCTCCACCATCAAGTGAATCTTACTGCATGGTTTAGAATAGGATTCTTGAAGGTGTTATATCACATAATCGTATTGGGATTTGTGTTTGTTAATATATGTAAATAAGTTAAGGGTGAGTTATTTGACCAACCATTTGTTGTCAGATTGGAAAAGTTAATTATCTTCTTTCTTCCTTTTTTTTTATTTTAATTCTTTTATGTTACAAGTAGATTATCTTTTTCAAAACGAAAGACTTTTAACAACATGCTAACTATACATTTTGACAATTGTATGTTATGAAAGGCCTTGTAAATCACAATCTTGACATGTCTTCATCTACTATTTTTTATGCACATTTGTTGAAAGTTGCAACTTTAATTTTCATTAACATTGTGTGTGCCAACAATTCTTATATGTAGATTAGTTCACAGAAGAAGAAGACGGGTGTTATTGCTCCTAAGCGCTTTGTACAGAAACTAAAAAAGCAAAATGAGATTTTTCGCAGTTACATGCACCAGGTATACATTCTGCACTTGTCTAATTTTAACCATTCAAGACAAGTACATAAAAATTTTATGGTATCAAGCATAGTGAAACTGTCAAATTCTGCCCTTCACTCCCTCTATAAACCTTATTTCCCTCTTCTGGTCTTCCTTTCTCAATATAATACTTGTAATTTCACTTAAATGTTATTCACTTTGATGTTTCAGAGAATTAGACTATCCTAATCATCACATGTCTGCTAGCTTCTTCTTTTTAATGAATTTTTTACTCTCCAGTGATGGCTGTTGGTATACTTTTTGTAAAGAATGGTAACTGATCATATGTTTTTTCATCATGCCTTCCTACAGTATTGCCATTGTTCATGTTACTAGTATCCAAATATCCGTGCAACTACCTTATTTTTGAATGCTGTAACCTTTCTTGGCATGCTTGGTGTAGCCTTATCACCAGAATATTTTTTGATTCGAGATATTTTCTATAGGATGCACATGAGTTCTTGAATTATTTATTGAATGAACTGGTCGACTTACTGGAGAAGGAGGCTCGCAAGGCAAAAAATGATCCTGCAACTTCATCACCACCTGAGAATGTTGCGAATGGATTAAAAAATGGTCATCCTGATGGCACTCAGAAAGAGCCTCTTGTCACCTGGGTGCACAAGAACTTTCAAGTACTTAAGCTTCTTATTATGTTTGTTTTTATTTCTATTTATCCTCAAAACTGCATGCATCAGTTTACCTTAGTTAAATGTTGGCAGTGGCAAAAACAGTCACATGTCTCGGTTCACACTTTGTAAATACAAACAAAAGGCTGTTGACCTGACCTTGTTTATTTACAGCAAATGCATGCGTTATTAATTTAAACATGCCGTATTTTTTCTTATGCCTCCTCTATCATTGATCTCTAGGGTCTACTTACGAACGAAACAAGGTGCTTACAGTGTGAAACAGTAACTGCGAGGGATGAAACTTTCTTGGACTTGAGCCTCGATATTGAGCAGAACAGTTCAATCACTAGCTGTCTAAAAAACTTCAGTTCGACAGAGACGTTAAATGCCGAGGACAAATTCTTTTGTGACAAGTGCTGCAGGTACACATCAATTAGTCTATAATTCTTTTGCTTCCAGTATCAAATATGTCGTGTACAATGAATTGGAGTTTTGGTTTCTTGGCACATTATGTACCGTCTGTTGCAGGTTACATTTATCTATTGTCAAGTACTTGCAAAATTATAAATCTGCAGCTATAGGCACAATCATTTTCATTTTGGATGCATAAAATCAAAATTGGCAATTAATAGATGTACCTCCTCTGATTGCAGTTTGCAGGAAGCACAGAAGAGGATGAAGATAAAGAAACCACCGCAGATTTTGGTAATTCATCTAAAGCGGTTCAAGTATATTGAGCAGCTTTCCCGGTATAAGAAGTTGTCTTACCGTGTTGTCTTCCCACTGGAGCTAAAGCTGAGCAATACAGTGGAGGATGCAGATGCTGAGTATTCCCTTTTCGCTGTAGTCGTCCATGTTGGGAGTGGGCCTAATCACGGGCATTATGTCAGCCTTGTGAAAAGCCATAATCACTGGTTATTCTTTGATGACGAAAATGTGGAAATGATTGATGAGTCAGCTGTGCAGACATTCTTCGGGTCTGCGCAAGAGTATTCTAGTAATACAGATCATGGGTATATCTTATTTTATGAAGGTGTTGATGCTGGTAGTCGTAGCACAAGTTGAGAAAAGGGCAGTTGTAGTTTGAGCAGCCATATTACAATTTTGAACAAATGTACTCTCAGTTTTCTATTTGAAATACGTTCTTTAGGTACCTCCCCTCCATGTCTCCTAGAAATATTTCTGATATGTAAATTCAGGTCAGGTGAGATGGAACTAGCACAATGTAAACCTAGGTGGTTGGCTATTTGGTATGTACTAGGGCCATGGCAATTATCATGGCTTGATTCTGAAAATTTCAAAATAAATCGATGAGGACTGTTTTGTTTTGAAATTTACAATTTACATGTCTCGAGAGGCAACAGAGAACAATAATTATTGACTCATAGTTTGATTATATTTTTCTTATATTTGATTATTCAAGTTCTTCATTTTAAAGTAACTATGATACTGTTTTTAAAATAGTATATCTAGTTACATATTTAGTTGATTTTGGTTGTTGAAAATAGTAGAATTGTAAAATAACTATTTTTTTTTAGTATTTTTGATAACTAGGGACCTTTGCCTGCGCTACGCGTGCTAGCAATTTTTTTTTTTTAAATTTTTACGATTACATGCAAATAAATATTTTAACCATTTTTTTTTACCATTTGAATAGTTTATTTTTCACTGAAATATAATGGTGTCGAGTTTATGTAAAAGTCTGTCAAATAATATTGTCATAAATAGTTTAGGCAATACCGGAATTAAATAATGTGATTTAATTTAATGAAAAAAAGATATACATACAATACAACAGTCACATTCATTCTTAAATGACATCACTTATTCTGCATCTAAAAAAGTTTGTACAGCGGCAAATTATTAAAGATTTTCCAAACTTATGTAATGTATTGATATAAAACATAATTATAAAATTATTTGATTTTAATTAAAACACGTTAATAGAGAATTTATATTTCCATACAATTTATAGGGAGAAGTATAATATGAATTTAACATTTAAAAGTAGGTTTTTAGGATTGACAAAATAGTTGAATAATACATAAACATATTCCAAAAACAAAAAGAAAAGGCAAATCATTATAGCTCATTTACAATTCATACACTCTCTCTTTCAATTTGAAACAGACAAAACTCACTTACAATTCACAATTCACACACTCTCTCTTTCAATTTGAAGCTGATTCAAGCAATTTATGCTTAGAGCTTGAAGTGTTGCATTCAGTACTATAACTAATCCATACCATTTCATTGGGGGTACTCATTCCGAAAAAAATAAGTTGTTCAATTCTCTTTTACGTATTCTCATTTTAGAATAAGAATTTGATGTTAGATTGATCGTTGAATATAAATTGATGTAGAAATGGATCTAAAAGAAGTTCAGATATGTTTTGTTTGTACAAATATGAGTGATTTTTACAGAATGGGGGAATTGGTATGTATTAGAATGTAACTCTGTACTTTGTTAATGTTCAATTGCTCATTATGTAATAATTGTAATTGTTATATATTAGAGTATTTGTTTTGCTTACTTTGTTCAAATTATGCAGTTTCTGCCATTGCCATTTTATATAAACTATGGTAGTCATCTACCTGGTGAGGTTAAGTTGTTTGGACCCTTGAATATTGTTTGGACGGGAAAATATCCGAGAAACTCTAAGAGCATCCAAAATTTGTCTGATATGATGATTTCTACTTAATGAAGCCCTACCACATGGTTCTACTGGAATATGAAGGAGGAGCGCAGTTCAAATTTCAAGTATATAATCCGTATGCGGTGGAAATGAAATATACAGAAGTGGCATGGGATTCTGACTTGACCTGGACTGATACCGAGCTAGAAAGACTGAGTACCACTTTTTGTTATAATTCTACAACTAATTTCTGCACTGTTCAACACATACTTATTGAAGACAAACATTTGTTGGGCACTTCATTCACAGAGGTAACAAATAGATGTTCATATTTCAAAATTTATTTTAAAACATTGTCATTTTTTAATGTGTTGTCTCTAATAGTTTTGTACCTTCTAGGTTATAAATTCAGATACTTGCGACAAATTTAGGTTATGTGAAAAGTCTCCAGTCATTACATTTTGTTTTGAGGATCAAGAATGGCCTATACATGTAAAATGGGTTCCCGATGCAATCCTTTTTACTAATGAGTGGAATTGGTTCATTCGAGATACACAAATTAAAATTGGTGATATCATTGCTTTCTACCATACTAACGAAGCAATGAAGTTTTAAGTATGTGTTTTTGATGAATCTGTCATTCCAAAAGATGGAACTTATGGAGGTATCTTGTCATTAACAACTTCAATTTAAAAACCTGAGATTTTGAAATTGTTTCCCATGTTGCATTTTAACAGGTGAGGCAGATGATGTTCATCATTATGCCAAGTTTTTTAAGGTTATTACCGATCATACGTTACAGTTCGGGGAATTGGTATGTTTGTACTTTGTTCTTGTTTTATTAAGAGTCAATCACTAAATTGAGGTCTTGTAGTAATTGATAACCTTATTATGCAGGAAGTACCACATGTGTTTTTACTGTCATCATGGTACAAAACTTGCCAATAACTTAAAGATTTTTCTCGGTGGTGGGATGAGTGCAAAATTTAAATCCTGTTTTGCGGAGAAGAAGATTTATGTGATGAATCAGTTTTTACGGAAGTATGTTGTACGTGAGGGTTATATTATGTTTTTTAAATATTGCGGTAATTCAGACTTTCAGATTTCTGTTTATGATACGACATGCATGAATCACCTTCGTCATTGTTGTGGAACATACCGCTTTGAAGATTTCATGTTGCCTTCATGTTCTGAAGAAGTAATTGAGATTGATGATAGTTTCGATGTAAAATCATAAGCACTTAATATTTTCTCTGTATGATACCAATGAGATACAAATGGTTTATGCATTTGTGTCATGGTACTTTGAGTAATAGTATTCAAGGGAATTCCCGAAATACGTTTCGTTATAAAAGTCTTTTTGTATTTCATATTTGAACCTATTTACATTTGGTCATAAATTTGTACATTTAGGAGTATTTTGATGATGAATTGGGGAGAGAATATTGGTTGTCAAAGATTCACTCACAGATCAGTGCTTATGATGAGAGATATAAAGACTTGCAGTTACCAAAGTTTTAGGTAAATAACTTGCAGTTATTTAACTGTACATTATAGAATAGGCAGTTATCAACATTTGGTGCTTTGATAAGGGAAAGGTACATGACCTCACACATACAATCACATTAACAGAAACACCCTCTCTTACACCTTTTCTTATATAGAGTCAAAAATGACTTCACGCGGTGCAAAGAGGAAACGATGGTCAGGGATTAGAAATGTGGCAATGGAAGAGTTGAACCAATTGGCTGTCACTTGCGCAGATTTCAACACTGATTTGGAAGATGCAAATGTTTTCTTCTCAGAGTTGTATGCATCCATGGAAAGTAGGCAATCTGATTTGTTTGCTCATTCGGCTGGCCTCCCGGAATAGTTAAAGTATTCTTTACATGTCTATTTCTTTTTATGTCTCACCAATTTCTAGACGTGTGCTTAATAATTTTATCTCTCTCCTCTATAGCAACATAAAAGATATTTTGCAGAATGGATCAAGGAAAAAATGTGGAGAATCATCCCAAAGCAATGACCAAATTCCACCATCTTATATGGGAAATCCACTCAGATTCCTAGGCGATACGTCCACCTCTCTGCATGGTCATGAGACAACGTTGAAACTAAACGCTGCAGAAATGATGAATGGCTTTCAAAAGTTTGGCGATGGGTGGAAGGAACATCATGCTAATTTGAATGGTCAGGCTGATCAGTTGATTGAAGCAGTTAGTAGAATTCGCATATTAATGGATGATTATAATCGCAATATATGATTCATATTTCAGTAGATTATTAGAAGAATGTTAGTATATTATTGTATGATCAACGTTACTATAAATTAGTAACAATGTTATTCTGCACAAAGTGTTTGTAAGATTATTGGATCAAAGTGAACATTGTTGTGATCTAAATTCAAATTACATCATTGTCTTCCAATCTACATGTAAAAGAGTCTCATTTATTTTGTATATTATTCCCATTTGTAATAGCAAGATGTAAAATTATATTTATATGTCATAAGTAAACATTGATTTCGGAAATGACATATAACAAATGACTAGATGAGTAAAACATTCATATGAGTCTACATTAAAATTTATTTCAATTCATAGGAGAAAGTATGGCTGAATACTGAAATCTCAAAACAGTCATCTTGGAAATGATAAAAACTCAAATGTAATGCAAAATAGCAGACATTCCAGATTACAATCTACTTAAAACTTATTATCAATAAATTGAATGCAAATGTGTAGGGAAGACTTCACGTAAAGAAGTTGTTTATTTAGACTGCTCCACCAAGTATCCTGTAAACACAATAGTACACAACATGATCATCAGAGTTTATACAACTCAATCATGTTTATATCTCTCCCGATAGTAATAATTTACATTACCCAAAAAGTGTTTATACCTTTGCCTCAACACTTTAACATCCGGATGATTAATATTGAAATAAATCTGCGAACATGATGAATTTCTTATCTGCAGCGAACCTATTAGAAGCAATTTACCAATAATCTTTAGTTTACAAAATGAAAAAAAATTATAGTTTCTAGTAAAGATATGTAGATTTACAGTAAATGAAACCATTATGGATTAGTGGCCTCATTGTTGTCAAGATCATTATTGGAGGATACACAACATTTCCTTCTAGCGCAGTTCCTACATTATCAGTAAATTGATCCCAAACACAAATCTTAACCACATTGCTGATATGGAAACAAAGATAGACAATCATATTAACATTGAAAAACACTGATCGAAACTACATTTATTAGTGAAATGATGGTCTTACCTGCCATCAAAATAACTCAAAACAAAGAAACTTTTTCTCACCAAATTGTGTATAAACTTCCTTTACTGGTTCAATGTTTTGAGTCATTCGAACAATATCTATGCAATGTCATATAATTAGAATTTTTAAAGGATCACTTAAAATAAAAACAATTGTGTGATAAGATACAAAAAAAAACCTATAGCATGTACAGGGGGCACATGTTCGGAAAGTGATATTGCAAGTTCAAAAATCTCAGGAATAGTCTTAAGCTCAAACTTGTGCCTTGGAATGGTATTTACTTCAAAAGGAACAGGATGGACAATGGTATCATGTACGAAAATAATAATCTTATCAGAAGATACAAGTCTCAAAAGTCCTGCAGGCTCTATTACTATAAAGTTGTGAATATCATATGCGTTTCCTTCAAGTATGATATTGCTAACATCATGCCAAATGACACGATTCCCAAATACAAAGACATGACAATCCTACATAACATTGGCTCATTAAGAAACTATTCTATATAAACATTGATCATATACTACTACTTTATAAAGTGAACGACATTACCTCAGAATCAAGCAATATTAGATTAACACCTCGGAATTGTTGAATGCGAGAAAATGAAGGCCACATTCGAGTAATACGTACACGAACCCTCCAACTATCTACTGATGCAAGATTATTTTCCATATCAGCCATTAGAAAGATTAACAACGACCAAATGATTATTAAAGGGCTAAACAATTTAAACACTCATAGAACATATGTTAACCATATATGTAAGAGGATTAGTATGTCAACCATGGATTTAGGTTCATGATTGATGTTAATCAAGTTGGCGAAATCTTTACATATGAGTTTGTTAGGATTTGGGTTCTGCATAAGTAATCCAATATTCTGAAAATAATTATAATAAGTTAACGTGGTATAACAATGTATACGACATTAAAATTACGCCAGGTCATCTAGTACAATAATTTCGGTACTGATTTCCTACTAAACATCTATTGAAAAAATAAACAGCTTAATAGGTGATAAGTGGCATTTTATACCACTTAGAACGTCTTATAATGGCTTGAATTGATGTCTTGAAATCAAGTATTTTGTGTATTTGATGCGTTTTTCTAGTGTTTGTGCATTTCAGGGTATTACATGCATTTGTGGAGAGATTTCATCAAGAATAAGCCTTAGTATGTGTTTGGCATTGCAATTGGGAAGATAGGAGCAGAATGCAGCAGAGAACGGGAGCAAAATAATTAATTTTCCAGAAAGGTGTTGGGCGCCCGCTCAGCCTGGCTGGGCGGCCGCTCAGGAAGCTGGGCGCCCGCTCAGGATTGGTGGGCGGCCGCTCAGGGGCGCGAATTAAAAATTTGATTTTTAGAGTTCTTGTTCTGCTGGACTTCTGACTTCTTAGATGGCTGGGTTTTGTGGGGCTTCTATATAAGTAGTTTTCAGAGACGTTTCACGTGTGTTGAATCGTGGTATTAATCGAGAAGCAAGGAGATAAGGAAGAAGACCGTTTTAGCACATCGCAACGAAGAGGAAGCATAGTTTCTTGTGATTCTTTTATTCGTTGTAGCAGTGGATGCTAGTTTTCTTTACTTTGAACCTATTTACTCTTGTGACGTACTCTGGTTTAATATAAGTAGTTTTATTAATTATTCTCGTGTGTTATTATCATGTTTTCATATGAACCCATGGTGACGATGAGTTCAATCATGAGCTAATCGTGATCATGGGGTCGTAACGGATTTACTATAGAATTTTTTAATTAGTTGTTTGTTAGGAATATGTGTATTAGTTTGATGATAAGTTAAACAAAACACTTAAGTAGAAATCTAGTGCTTGTAGCCTCAACGGATAAGACCATCTTGGCTATCCGTTGAAGGAGTAGCTTTACTTAGCAATAAGTTTAGTATTGTAGCACATTTCATTCTCTGGATTCAAGTTGTAATTCTTAGATGTTGTAGGAAATTATCAGTCATGTTGACTACTAGTGGATAGACAAATAGGAGGGCTAATTGTAAATATTTCATGCCTTGTAATTTTGTATAAGTGAAGAAGTATCAACGGATATTGAAGACCTTCAACGGATAAGAAACAAAGCTTGAACGGATGTCTCTAATGCTTCAACGGATAATATCCATCAACGGATAAGTGCTTCAACGGATAAAGATAATGCATCAACGGATAAAGCTTGAACGGATAAAGCCTCAACGAATAAGGCATCAACGGATGAAAGCTTCAACGGATGCTTAGTTCATTAGCAGTTGATAGTGACAATTCACAAGCTGACAGAGGCACATGGGTTGACAGAGACAAACTGGAATGTGGAAGCCTCTAGGAGGAATCAAGAAAATGCAGCATTTCCATTCTGATGCAAACAAGGAAGTATTCAAAGATCTACAGCCAAGCCTAAATTGCATTTGATAGAGAAATGAAGAATAAACATGTGAAGAATCTTTTTAATTGTATTTTACAGTTTTGTCTTCACTTGTAAACTTGGTGATATATATAAACCAAGTAGCAGCTAGTAATTAGATAAGAATTTTCCTGAGCTGTTTAGAAATATCCAGAGAGAAAATCATCTAGTTTGTACTAGGAAGCAGCTGTGATTTAATTCTTTGAATCACAGATTTTCTGAAATAACACATCTCTGGTGGAACAACAAATCCACCAGAAAAGTTTTTAAGTTCTTTGTGTTCTTTACATTTGTGTTTGAATATATATCTGTCTGTATCAGCTTCAAGCAATTCACACACATTTGTTCACTTAAACACTTAGCCTTAGAAACTTCTCAAAACTTGAAAAAGTTTTGAGATTTACATTCAACCCCCCTTCTGTAAATCTCATTGTTAGTCCACTGGGAATAACATTGTTTAATACCTTAGTGTGTGATGATTGTATGATATCTAGTATTGGTTGTGCTTATTCGTGAAGCTTATCTGTGAAGGCACTGAGCAAGTTAGAGAAAACAAAATGTAGCTTCTCATTCAACAGTATGAATATTTTTACTTTGAAGAAGGAGAATCATTGAATGATACCTTCAACAGATTTCAGAAACTGTTGAATGGATTGAAGCTGTATGGGAGAGTGTACCAAGTCAAGGACTCCAATTTAAAATTTCTAAGGTCTCTACCAAAGGAATTGAAGCCTATGACTGTTTCTCTAAGAAATTCTCAAGATTATAAGGACTTCACACTTGAAAGATTATATGGAATTTTGAAGACATATGAACTTGAGATGGAGCAAGATGAGCTGTTGGAAAAGGGAAAGAGAAAAGGAGGATCAGTTGCACTTGTAGCTGACAGTGAGAAGGTTGAAGCCAGGAATGAGGAAAAGACAATGCCAAGTCTCAAAATTGGCACAAGCAAATCAGAATCAAGCAAGGGTAAAGAGCAAGTAGCTGAGGATGAAGACAATCCAGTCAGGATGACTCTGATGATATTGATGAACATCTGGCTATTCTGTCCTGAAGGTTTGCAAAGATGAAGTTCAGGAAAAATACAAAATTCACTAAGCCAAACAAAAACATGGTGGACAAATCAAAGTTCAAATGTTACAATTGTGGCATTAGTGGACACTTTGCAAGTGAGTGTAGGAAGCCAACCTCTGATAAAAAGAAATTTGAGCAAGTTGATTACAAAAAGAAGTACTTTGATTTGCTCAAACAAAAGGAAAGAGCTTTTCTCACTCAAGATGATTGGGCAGCAGATGGGGTCAATGAGGATGATGATGTGGAATATGTCAACCTAGCCCTGATGGCTAATTCTGATGAAAATGAAACTAGTTCATCAAGCAACCAGGTAATTACTACTGATCTCTCTCAGCTTTCTAAACATGAATGCAATGAAGCCATAAATGATATGTCCAATGAATTATATCATTTGCGTGTTTCTCTTAAATCACTAGCTAAAGAAAACACTAGGATCAAAGAGAATAATGTGTTTTTAAGTGATAGGAATGTTGTGTTAGAGAATCAGGTAATTGAGCTTGAAAAGATTAAACTTAAATGCTTGACTGTTGAGAGTGAACTAGAAGAAGCTGTTAAGAAAGTAGAAATTCTTTCTAAACAGTTAGAAAGTGAGCAAGAGGTAATCAAGGCCTGGAAAACATCTAGGGATGTTAGTGTTCAAATTGCCAAGGTTCAGGGAATTGAATCATTCTGTGAGGATGTCTAGAAGAAAAACAAAAAGGAGTTAGAATTAATTGATGGATTGTCAACGGATGTGGAATCAACGGATGATGAAAGTTATTCGTTGAAGGAAGAAATGGAGCATCTGTTGAAGGCTCATCAATTAAAACAGGCAAGTAATTTTAAAAATAAAAACCTTAATAAGAAGAATGATTCTACTCTCAAGAACTTTGTCAAAGAAGGAGCTGGCACATCCAAAGATGCCAGTAAGGTGAATATAGGACACATGACTTTGGATCAGCTGAAAAATAGGCTTAAGTTGGTTGAGGATAAGAAGGAAATTAAAAGAAAATCTAAAAGAAATGGGAAGGTAGGGATTAATAAATATAACAATTACACACCTGATAAGTATGCTCCTAGAAAAAGCTGTGTGCATTGTAAAAATGTTAATCACCTATCTGATAATTGCAAATCTTTTAAAAATTCTCCCATGCCTTCAAATCCCTCTATGCCTAACATGTCTATGTCACCTCTGCATGCCATGCCTGTTATGTCTCATCAGAATCCCCGTGCACATTTTGCAAACATGCCATATATTAATAATCCTTATTTTACTGCATTTAGTATGCCTCAAATGCCATGCAATATGCCTATGTGGAATAACATGTTTGCACAATCTATGCCTTATCAAATTCAATCAAATGTGCTAAATGATTCTGTGACTAACCCTACACTTCAACCAACCACATCTGAGATCAAGGTTGACCCAAAGTTACCTAAGTCAAAAGATGCAGGAGGAATGAAGTCTAGGAAAAAGACTAACAAGGCTGGACCCAAGGAAACTTGGGTACCAAAATCAACTTGATTGATTTTGTTGTGTGCAGGGAAAAAGAAGGAATCTATGGTACTTGGACAGTGGCTGTTCAAGACACATGACAGGAGATTTCACCCTGCTCACAGAGTTTAAGGAGAGAGCTGGCCCCTAGCATAACCTTTGGAGATGACATCAAAGGATTCACTATGGGATATGGCTTGATTTCAAAAGAAAATGTCATCATTGATGAAGTTGCATTGGTTGATGGTCTCAAACACAACTTATTAAGCATCAGTCAACTATGTGACAGAGGAAATACTGTTTCCTTCAATTCTGAAGCCTGTATTGTCACAAGTAAAAAGGACAATAAAGTGGTTCTAACTGGAGTTAGAAAAGGGAATGTGTACTTAGCTGAATTCAACTCTACAGATGCAGAATCCATTACTTGTCTTTTCAGCAAAGCAAGTGCAGTTGAAAGTTGGCTATGGCACAAGAAGCTGTCCCATTTGAATTTCAAGACAATGAATGATCTAGTCAAAAAAGACTTAGTTAGAGGAATGCCTCTAGTGGAATTCACAAGGGATGGACTGTGTGATGCTTGTCAGAAAGGAAAGTAAAAGAAAGTATCATTCAGTAAGAAGCTTGAATCTGCAATTGATGAACCATTACAACTGCTACACATGGATCTTTTTGGACCAGTCAATGTATTGTCAATTTCAAGGAAAAGATATTGCCTAGTGATTGTTGATGAATTCTCTAAGTTTTCATGGGTCTATTTTCTTGGATCAAAGGATGAAGCTAGTGAAATCATTATCAATCATATCAAGCAAGTCAATAATCATCCTGATTTCAAAGTAAGGAATATTAGGAGTGACAATGGAACTGAGTTCAAGAATTCAACCATGAAGTTGGTCTGTGAAGAAAATGGGATCATGCATGAGTTCTAAGCTCCAAGGACCCCACAACAAAATGGTGTGGTGGAAAGGAAGAACATATCACTAATTGAAGCTGCAAGGACAATGCTTGAAGAGTCAAAACTCCCAACTTACTTTTGGGCTGAGGCTGTTAACTGTGCATGTTACACTCAGAATATTTCTCTAATCAATCAGGCAAAAGGCATGACTCCCTATCAATTATTCAAGAGAAGAAAACCAACTTGTAAACTTTCTGCATGTCTTTGGTTGCAAATGTTACATCTTAAGGAATCAATCTGATCACAAAGGAAAGTTTGATGCAAAGGTTGATGAAGGAATATTTGTTGGTTATTCTGCTGGAAAATCATATAGGGTCTACAATCTAAGAACCAACATTGTCATGGAATCTGTGCATGTTGTGTTTGATGATAAAAAGATTGACGGACTAACAGATGAGGGACATCATGAAGGACTCAAATTTGACAACATTGAGATATATTGTGATGATAGTGAAGATGAGAATGATGAAGAAGGCATCTCAAGAAGAATTCAGAATCTGCCTTTGGATAATGCACAGAATGCTGCATCCGTTGAAAGTCATAATTCAGCTTCCGTTGAAAGAAGCAATGCAGCATCCGTTGAAAGACAAAGTGCATCATCCGTTGAAGTTCATAATGAAGCATCCGTTGATCACAGTCTGTCAACGGATAATCAATTCACTTCATCAGTTGATAGAGCTCCCAATTCCTTTTAAAGGATCAGCAACTCAAGGGGAGTTTCAACCAATCAACATTCTATCTCACATCATGACAATACTGAGGCAACCTCATCTAGAGCTAATCTACCACCTCAAAGGAAATGGACCAAGAATCACCCTTTTGAACTGATCATTGGTGATGCTACATCTAAAGTGCAAATTAGAAGGGCTACTCACGATGAATGTCTGTATAGTAGCTTTCTATCACAGGAGGAACCTAAGAGAGTGGAAGAAGCTCTATTGGATCCAGATTGGATTTTAGCAATGCAAGAGGAGCTAAACCAATTTGAAAGGAACAAAGTATGGAAGCTGGTACCCAAGCCAAAGAACAAGAGTTCTATTGACACAAAATGAGTATTCAGAAACAAGATGGATGAAAATGGCATTGTCATAAGGAATAAAGCCAGATTGGTTGCTAAAGGCTATTCTCAACAAGAAGGGATATATTTTGATGAAACATTTGCTCCAGTTGCCAGACTTGAGGCCATCAGAATCTTTCTAGCCTATGCAGCCCATGCCAATTTCAAAGTCTATCAAATGGATGTCAAGAGTGCATTTCTAAATGGGGAATTGGAGGAAGAAGTTTATGTAAGCCAACCTCGAGGATTTGAAGATCCAAACTTTCCAGACTATGTGTATTATCTGTTGAAAGCACTCTATGGACTAAAGCAAGCACCTAGAGCCTGGTATGAGACTTTGTCAAAATTCCTTCTAGATAATCACTTCACAAGAGGTACTGTTGACAAAACTCTCTTCTTTAGAAATGTTAATGGCTCTAAAATACTTGTTCAAATTTATGTAGATGATATTATATTTGGATCTACAGATGATAAGCTTTGTAAAAAGTTTGCTAAGTTAATGCAAAGTAAATATGAAATGAGCATGATGGGAGAGCTAACTTATTTTCTTGGTTTACAAGTTAAACAAGTTAGTGATGGAATTTTCATTAGTCAAACTAAATACATTTATGATCTTTTAAAGAAGTTTGACTTAATGGATTGTTCATCTGCAAAAACTCCCATGGCCACTGCCACCAAGCTTGAATTAAACAAGGCTGAAAAGTCTGTGGATATTTCAAGTTATAGAGGCATGGTTGGCTCACTTTTATATTTAACTGCTAGTAGACCTGATATAATGTTTTCTACATGTCTCTGTGCTAGATTTCAAGCTGACCCTAAAGAATCTCACTTAGTGGCTATTAAAAGAATCTTCAGATATCTCAAAAGGACTCCAAATCTAGGAATTTGGTACCCTAGAGTGTCTGGTTTTGATCTAATTGGCTAGTCAGATGCAGATTATGCAGGCTGTAAAATAGACAGGAAAAGCACAACTGGCACCTGTCAATTTCTAGGGAACAAGCTTGTGTCATGGTTCAGCAATAAGCAAAACTCTGTTTCTACATCAACAGCTGAAGCTGAGTACTTTGATGCTGGTAGTTGCTGTGCACAGATACTATGGATGAGGAATCAACTATTTGACTGTGGTTTGACTGTTGACAAAATTCCAATATTCTGTGACAACAAAAGTGCCATTGCCATTACTGAAAATCCAGTGCAGCACTCAAGAACCAAGCACATTGATATCAAGTATCATTTCATTAGGGAACATGTGATGAAAGGTACAGTGGAACTTCATTTTGTTCCAAGTGAAAAGCAGATTGCAGACATATTTACCAAGCCACTTGATGAATCAACATTCACAAGATTAGTAAGTGAGCTAGGTATGCTTAATTATTCATAAATTTATGTCCTCTATATAATCTGCATTGAAGCCTGAAATGAATTTGCAGCAAGAACAAAGTTGGCTGCAAGAAAGACCTATCCTATCAACGGATATTCCCTATCCGTTGAAAGCCAAAATTGTTCTATCAACAGATGTTCATTATCCGTTAAAAGACAAATACATTTCTGGTAATTTTATCCCTCAACGGATAAAATAGTGTTGGTCATCAACGAATAACTATTTACCTTATCCGTTGAAGTGTCACATCAGTTACTTTCAGTAAATAACAGTCGTTGATTTCTTTACTTAACCGTTGATACAGATATACACTGTTGTATGTATTTGTTTTAAAGGCAGTTTAGAATTTCTACAGTTTTATTTATTCTTAAACGGCTGTAATTTACTTAAAAGTATCATTTTATTTACGTTTTAATTCAAGAAAGTATAAAAGCCCATTGAACTCTTATTTTTCACTTTACGCTTTCTTGCAATTTTCATTCTCCTTCTCTTCCAAAATTCTCAAGTTTTTCTCTGCAACCTCTACTCACAACAATGGCACCAGTAGTCAAAATTATGTCTCAAACGGGATTTGTTTATGAAAAGAATAATTTCATAGCCTTGGTTGAAAAGAATGAAGCCCATTCTGATTATCACAAGATGATGGACTTCATCAAACACTGCAAACTGAGCTATGCAATGCTGGAAGCCCCAACCATCTACTGTGAGGTGATTGAGGAGATTTGGACAACTGCAGAGTTCAACTCCACATATATGACTATTGCCTTCTCTCTCAAAGTTAAGGATTATTGCATTAACTGTGATGATATACAGTCTTGCTTTAAGTTGCCTGAGAATAATGCCATAACACCACACACTGATAAAGATGTATCTGCTATGTTAGATTCCATAGGCTATGCTTTTGATTCTGCTAGTTTAGGTAGCATTAGAAGGAAAGGCCTTAGGAAAGAATGGAGTTTTCTTGGAGATGCCTTTATTAAGGTTTTCTCTGGGAAGATTAGCAATTTTGATGCCATAACTTCATCTCTTGTTAATATGCTTTATATGCTAGTTTCTGATAGGTACTTTAATTTTAGCAACTGTGTCATGCTAGAATTAGGTTCCAGATTAGGTAACAAAGCTAATAGACCACATAACATCTACTATGCTAGATTCTTTATGTTATTGGCTAACCATGTTGCTGAAGGATTGGTTATATCAAATGAGAATAATAAACTCAAATGCTGGGCACAAGAGAAAAGGGTCCTTGCAGACCTTTTGAGAATGAACCTCAACAGCCAGGTGTCATTGGTATATTTGCCAATCATGAATGCACCACAGGTAAGTGAGGTAAACACTTCTATAACTCCTACTATCTCCAACCCCATTGTTTCTTTGTCTTCCAGTGTGGCAATGAGATCTGTGTCTTTGCCCAAACAGGTTCCTACCAAAGCCACTAAAACTAAAGTTTCAAAACTCAAGTCAAAGAAAACTACCTCTGTTGTTTCTCAAAAGACAACAGTTGTAACAACTACCATAAACCCTGAAGGGAGTGAACAGGGTGTGAGTGGTGAGGGGAGGGGTGAACATCAAGAAACCCCCCAGGATAAGATGGGAGAGGTGAGTGGTACCCAAGCCAGCCAAACCACAGTCTCTCAAAAGACTGTGGTGGTTCAAAAGGAGTCTAACACATCCCTAGTTGCATCCTCCCAAAAGGGTGCAACTATTGAAAATAGTCCCCAACCAGGGACACAGACCAAAAGAGGGAGGGACACTGAAGCCACACATTCACCAATTAAAGCCTTTTCAAGGAAGAAGAAGGCCAAGACCCTAGTTTCCACACAAGGGGCACACACAGCACAGATACATCCACCTGTACCTGAGCCTTCTCAAATTCAGCTTGATGTGATTCCAGCAAATATGGAGTCACAGCCCCATTCTCTCATAATAGAAACACACCAATCATCAAACTCTCCATCACCCTCTCTGGATGTGGATATGATATTCACATCAATTCTTGATTCTCCCTCATTAAAACTCAGGGAGGAGCCCCACTCAAAACCTGATGATCATCATCTTTTAGATGATTTGTTGGATCATCAGCCAATTCTTTCAGATGTAGTTGAAGAATCTGTGTTACCTCACTTAAAATCAATTCACACAGACTCAACAATTATGTCACTTTCTATATCTACATCTTTTCCTTCTTCAACGGATATCTCTCATCCGTTGACAAATGGTTGTTCTTCAACGGATAAGCTTAACAGCAGTTATCCGTTGATACCATCAGTTTCCACTTCAACGGATACTCCCTATCCGTTGATGGTCTCTACACCCATAACAGAAACAATTCCAACTGTAGAGGACATGGCTACTGTACAATCACTTTTAGGTTTGAGGGAAGGGAGTGATCTTTTGAGTGAGAGGCTGGGTTGCTCCCAGGCAAAAGGAGAGGTTGAGAGTCACCATATGCATGCTATTTCTTCCAGCATGGCAAAAGTGACTGAGGGGAGTGCCACCTTAGAAGGTGAGGGTGAGGGTGTGAGGGTGTGTGTGAGCCAGGGGGAGTCCCTGATGCAAGAAAATAGAGAAAAAGAGAGAAAGGCAGGTACAGAAGCTATAAGGGTGGATCCAGCCTTTGCTAGTGAGTCAATGAAAGTGGATGATGCAGAAAAGGAAAGACAATTTCAGCAACATTACAAAGCTGTAATTGATAACATTTCCTTGGATGCTGACACTTTTACTCATCCTGTTTCAGCCTATCAATTATTGGATGCTCAGGGCAATATGGAGGCAGAACAGACATTAAACATTGTACACACTTCAGAATCTCTTCTTAGAGATAAAGCTGCTGTTAACAAGCTGCCTTCTCAAGCTGGTGAGCCATCTGAAGAATTTGGAGTAAATTCTAATGATGATGACTCTGATTCTTTGGATGAGAACATGAACTTAGGGGGAGTAGCATGCCCATGTTCTGTTCCAGATCTTCCTGAATGGGCATGGGCAAAAGCATCAACACCAGGAGAGTTTGGTATCACTTTGGTCAGACAAGTCATGACAATTCAGAAGGCCCTTCAGGAGACTACAGATGCTGGTACCAAGGCAATTCTTCAAGCTCATCTGGAATCTCTGCATCTCTTGCAGTTGCAGCATTTCAAACAGAATCTAAGTGTGGATGAGCTCAAGCAGGATATTGCTGATCTAAAATCCTACAATGCTGAGAAGTTGGATTCAGTCATACCTTATGGTACTATGCAAGATTTGTTGGGGAGACTGAGGAAAGAATCTGATGCTGACAAGAGACTGGCCAGATTGGAAACCAGAGTTCAGATCATTGAAGACTCTATGGTCACCATTCTTCAGAATCAACAAACTCAAACAAATCTACTCATGCAGCTGGCAAATGCACAAGACTTGACCCCTACCCTTGATGATAACAAAAAGGGGGAGAATAAAGGGGAAGGGGAAGGAGAGCCATCAACAACAGTTCAAATTTCTCAAGTGCTAGTTCCTGCCATCACCACTTCTCCAATTATTCAAATCAAAGGAAAGCTTGATGGAATTGACATAATCCAGATAGCAGCAGCTGAATTGCAAGTCAAAGAGCAAAGGAAGAAGATTGATGAAAAGATGCAACAAATATTTGGTTCTACAACTTCTCAATCACAATCTGTGAAGTATAGCACAAAAGTGGAATCAATTATTATGGAGCTCAAGCCAGTAGGGAGGAATAAGGTTGGAGAGACTTCTTCCAAGGATCTGAAACCTATGGTTCTCAAGCCCAACAACAGATCCAATAAGGACTCTACAAAGAATCCTCTGAAAGAAGTGGATTTTCCTCTTCCAAAGGCTGATGAGGACAAGCTTTTGGGTAGAAGTATCATAAAGCTCAAAGAGACCATGGATGTGGCTGTAAGGAGGAACATGGCTATTATCTTCAGAGAGGGAAAGAGCATATGTGTGTTGCAAGGACATCCCAAATTCTCAATAACCAAGAGGGAAGAAACCAGAAGGTTGAAGGAAGAAGCCAAACAGCTAAAGGCTGACAAAAGAGCACAAGCAAAGCTTGAAAAATAGCTAAAGTCAAGTCAGGATGAAGAACAGAAAGAAATTGAAGACAAAAGTGAAGATGAAGCTATGGGGGACATGGTTGATACTGATATGGAGGAAAGAAGTAAGGGAAGAGAAGAATGGCAGAAAGGGAACATAAAGAAGGTCAATGCAAAGAGAAAGATGGTAGATGAGACTGAAGGAACCCAATCAATATCCAAACCACTACCCTCTATTCCTGAACCCATTGTGCCTGACCCCTTCATGAACATTCATGGTGAAACAATCATTCCCAAGGAGGAACCAATTGATTGGGACACCATCAAATTGCCCACCTTCCTAACCTCTTCTCCACCATCAAAGAAGCAGAAAAGAAGAATCAAATCAACACCCTCTAAAGCCTCAATCAAATTCACACATAAGCCTAAGCCTAAGCCTCAAGCCTCTAAGGATGATTATGTTCACATCTGTGACATAAAAGAATTTTCAGACATTGAACTCTATCTGGATGAGCTGGAGGAAGTTAGGGGAATAGCTACCTACAGACAGCTACCAGAAAGACTAGTGTTCAAATACAAAGGAGATGGGGAAAGAACCTGGCCTCTTTACAGAATTCTGAATGAAGGCTACTCTACCTTGATTAGAGTCTACTCAGCCATACAAAGGGATTCTGGCTTTACCAGGACTGCCAAGACTGAGACTCTCAACAAGATTGCCAATATAAGAAAAACTTGGAGGGAGCCCAATGCTTTGCCTAGAACATTACTCATTCAAGAAAGAGGAATTACAATTCACAAATCACCTCATTGGTTGATGGAGTTCAGAGACAACAAAGGAGTCAGAAGATTTTTCAGAATTGAAGATTAGCTCAAGATTGCCAGTAATGAAACTCTCAAGGATATGCAATCTAAGTTAGACATCAATGAAGAAGATGAAGCTGAATTCTACAGACAACTTCAACTTCAAATAGAGGAGAATGACAAGAGGCTAGGAAAGAAAACAAGGAATCAAAGGAAAAGAAACTAATCTGCTCAGGCTAAAGGAGCACCCTTGGAAATAATGTAATTCTTCAATTCCATCTCAGCATACACATTTTTGTAGCACTTTTGAATTTCTGCTTTATTACAGTTTATATATTTGTTAAGTGTTTTGTTATCATCAAGCTAAACCCAAATTTATGCCTACAGTTCTAGTAGACATAAATAGGGGGAGATTGTTAGGAATATGTGTATTAGTTTGATGATAAGTTAAACAAAACACTTAAGTAGAAATCTAGTGCTTGTAGCCTCAACGGATAAGACCATCTTGGCTATCCGTTGAAGGAGTAGCTTTACTTAGCAATAAGTTTAGTATTGTAGCACATTTCATTCTCTGGATTCAAGTTGTAATTCTTAGATGTTGTAGGAAATTATCAGTCATGTTGACTACTAGTGGATATGCAAATAGGAGGGCTAATTGTAAATATTTCATGCCTTGTAATTTTGTATAAGTGAAGAAGTATCAACGGATATTGAAGACCTTCAACGGATAAGAAACAAAGCTTCAACGGATGTCTCTAATGCTTCAACGGATAATATCCATCAACGGATAAGTGCTTCAACGGATAAAGATAATGCATCAACGGATAAAGCTACAACGGATAAAGCCTCAACGAATAAGGCATCAACGGATGAAAGCTTCAACGGATGCTTAGTTCATTAGCAGTTGATAGTGACAATTCACAAGCTGACAGAGGTACATGGGTTGACAGAGACAAACTGGAATGTGGAAGCCTCTAGGAGGAATCAAGAAAATGCAGCATTTCCATTCTGATGCCAACAAGGAAGTATTCAAAGATCTACAGCCAAGCCTAAATTGCATTTGATAGAGAAATGAAGAAGAAACATGTGAAGAATCTTTTTAATTGTATTTTACAGTTTTGTCTTCACTTGTAAACTTGGTGATATATATAAACCAAGTAGCAGCTAGTAATTAGATAAGAATTTTCCTGAGCTGTTTAGAAATATCCAGAGAGAAAATCATCTAGTTTGTACTAGGAAGCAGCTGTGATTTAATTCTTTGAATCACAGATTTTCTGAAATAACACATCTCTGGTGGAACAACAAATCCACCAGAAAAGTTTTTAAGTTCTTTGTGTTCTTTACATTTGTGTTTGAATATATATCTGTCTGTATCAGCTTCAAGCAATTCACACATATTTGTTCACTTAAACACTTAGCCTTAGAAACTTCTCAAAACTTGAAAAAGTTTTGAGATTTACATTCAACCCCCCTTCTGTAAATCTCATTGTTAGTCCACTGGGAATAACATTGTTTAATACCTTAGTGTGTGATGATTGTATGATATCTAGTATTGGTTGTGCTTATTCGTCTTATGTGCGTCGCGAACATATAAGTTAGGGTGTTAATCTCTTGTGAAGCGACGGTGGATCTTGAGATTTAGAACTTGCCATGCTAGCATAGGTTCATGTATGTGTATGCATGATTAGTGGGTAACTCTAACCGTTTTACTTGCCCTGTGTAATCATAAGGAATAACTTGTGCTTAAATCGTTATGTTGTCAAATTCTGTAGACATATAGGGTCTCAACATAATTGATGCCTATTCAACTTCTATATTAATTGTGGATGTTTGGTAGAATGGTATAAGCACAATGAAAGTTGGCTTTTATCAGTTTTGTGTTATTCGATTAATATCATCACCGTTACATGCTAAGGGTAATAACAATAACTATTGAAGGAAGTAGTAATGAAGTTATAATCTCATGTGTGTTTAATATTGTTAATTCAAGTGTCTATTAAGTGTTTAATTCTCGTAGTTAATTCTAGTTAATAATTAGTTAATCAATTCTATGTGTTATTGTCTTAACATTGAGAAGTAATCATACATTGGTGAGTAAGTGTTAATTGAGCATAATTAGTCCGAGTCTCTATGGGACCGAACTAGAAAGTATTCTATATTACTTGCGAACGCGTATACTTGCGTGTATTATTAGCGCGTGTTTTCCGCCCTAACAAGTTTTTGGCGCCACTGCCGGGGACTCGGCGTATTTGTTTAGTTTATGTACTTACCATCAGTGGTCATTAGGACTCATTGATTAAGACATGTTACTTATCATTTTCGGTTGTGTTTCAGGTACTTTAGCGAGCATTTATGCAAACACGTTCTCGTACTCGCAAGAGGACTTTAGAAACGGATGAGGAGACAGACTCAGTTTTTGATATTCCGGAGAAGATAGATTTTGAAGATTCGGATAAAGAGAGTGAGTAGAAAGAACCAGTAATCATGGGTGATCGTATAGTTCCGGCAGATCCAGCTCTTATGAACTTTTCTCGGCCTAAAATTGATGACATTCAGTCAAGCATCCTTCATCCGGCTATTCAGGCTAACACTTTTGAAATTAAGCCGGGCACTATTTAGATGGTGCAGAATTCTGTTTCTTTCAGAGGTGCTGCAACTGAAGACCCCAACATGCACATCAGGAATTTTGTCGAGATCTGTAGTACTTTCAAATATAATGGTGTGACTGATGAGGCTATCAAGAAGAGGCTTTTCCCATTCTCTCTGAGGGATAAAGCTAAGGACTGGTTACATTCTGAACCAGCTGGGTCCATCACTACTTGGCAAGATCTTGCGCAAAAGTTTCTGGTAAAGTTCTATCGAATGGCGAAGACTGCAACTATGAGAAGTGCTCTTACTCAGTTTGCGCATCAACCAACATAATCTATGTGCGAAGCTTGGGAGAGCTACAAGGAGATATTGAGAAAGTGTCCACATCATGGTATGCCTGACTGGATGGTGATCACTGGTTTCTATAATGGTTTGGGGGCCCAATCTCGGCCCATGCTCGATGCAACAGCTGGAGGCGCTTTGTGGGCCAAAAGCTATACTGAGGCTTATAATCTTATTGAAACTATGGTTGCAAATGAGCATCAAAACTCAACTCAAAGGATGATGCCCGGGAAGGTAGCAGGTATTCTGGAAGTTGATGCAGCTACAGCTATTGCAGCGCAGCTCCAAGCGCTGTCTATGAAGGTCGATTCTTTAGCTACCTATGGAATCAATCATATAGCTATGGTCTGTGAGCTTTGTGCAGGTTCTCATGCTACGGGTCAGTGTTCTCTTGTTAATGAATCTGTTCAGTATGTGAACAATTATCAGCGACCGCAGCAGCCTGTGCCAGCTACTTATCATCCTAACAACAAAAATCATCCCAATTTCAGCCGAAGTAATACTCAGAATACGATTCAACAACCATATCAGCAAGGCGTAAGTAAGCAGTTTAATCTACCTGAATTCCAGGAACCACAGCAGTATGCTCAAAGGCAATCATATCCTCAACAAGGAGGTGCTGCTCCACCTTCTAGTGCTGATTTCGAGGAACTCAAGCTGTTGTGCAAAAGTCAGGCTATTTCTATCAAGACCTTGGAAAATCAAATCGGTCAAATAGCGAATGCAGTGCTCAATCGTCAACCTGGAACACTTCCCAGTGATATTGAAGTGCCAGGCAGGAAGGAAGCTAAAGAGCAAGTTAAGGCTATTACCTTAAGATCTGGAAAATTTGCTGATGCTGAAAAAGCAAAAGACGGAGAAGCTGAAGTTGGTGATGAAGAAGACAAGCAAAAGGAGAAAGTGGCGGAACCAAGGAAGACTACTTTTGAACACACTCTGCCTGAGGGTAATACAGGGGAGAAACAACTCTATCCTCCACCACCTTTCCCTAAGAGATTGCAACAACAAAAACTGGATAAGCAGTTCGGTAAGTTTCTGGAGGTGTTCAAGAAACTTCACATCAACATACCTTTCGCTGAGGCTCTGGAGCAAATGCCTAGTTATGCGAAATTCATGAAGAGTATTCTGTCAAGGAAGGTGAAACTGGATGACCTTAAGACCATTGCTCTAACGGAAGAGTGCAATGCTGTGCTGCAACAGAAATTACCTCCAAAGCTTAAAGATCCAGGTAGCTTCACCATTCCTTACACCATTGGCAAGTTGTCTTTTGATAAATGCCTGTGCAATTTGGGAGCAAGCATCAATCTGATGCCGTTGTCTATCTTTAAAAAGTTGAATTTGCCTGATCCAAAGCCTACCTACATGTCTCTACAATTGGATGATTGTTCTATTACATATCCATGAGGCATAGTAGAGGACGTGTTAGTAAAGGTGGATAAGCTCTTCTTTCCTGCAGACTTTGTCATTTTGGATTTCGAGGAAGATAAGAAGATCCCAATAATCTTGGGAAGACCTTTCTTGGCTACAAGCCGTACCTTGATAGATGTGCAGAAGGGTGAACTTACTATGAGGGTGCAGGATCAGGATGTGACATTCAATGTATTCAAAGCGATGAAATTCCCTACAGAAGACGATGAGTGCTTAAAGGTGGATTTGATTGATTCTGCGGTAACTTTAGAACTTGATCATATGCTAATGTCTGATGCATTAGAGAAAGCCTTAGTGGGGGAGTTTGATAGTGATGATGAGGATGGCAACCATCAACTACATTATATAAATGCTTCTCCTTGGAGGTGAAAGCTGGACATGCCATTTGAATTTCTTGGTACTTTTGACCTCAAGAATGCTGAAGGAAAGCTCAAACCATCTATTGAGGAAGCACCTACTTTGGAGCTTAAACCATTTCCTGAACACTTGAGGTATGCCTTTTTAGGTGATGCATCTACTTTACCTGTTATTATTGTATCTGACCTTTCAGGTAGTGAGGAGGACAAGCTCATGAGGATTTTAAGAGAATTCAAATCGGCTATTGGATGGACTATATCAGATATCAAAGGGATCAGCCCGTCGTACTGCATGCATAAAATTTTGCTAGAAGAAGGTAGTAAGCCAACTGTTGAGCAACAATGACAACTTAATCCTATCATGAAAGAAATGGTGAAGAAAGAAATTCTGAAGTGGCTGGATGCATGAATCATATATCCTATTTCTAACAGTTCTTGGGTGAGCCCCGTGCAATGTGTACCTAAGAAAGGAGGTATTACTGTGGTAGCAAATGAGAAGAACGAGCTCATCCCCACTCGAACAGTCACAGGATAGAGGGTATGCATGGATTACAGAAAGTTGAACAAGGCCACGAGAAAGGATCACTTCCCTCTTCCATTTATTGATCAGATGCTTGACAGGTTGGCCGGTCATGAGTATTATTGTCTTCTGGATGGCTATTCGGGGTATAATCAGATTTGCATTGCACCAGAGGATCAAGAAAAGACTACCTTCACTTGTCCATTTGGCACGTTCACTTTTCACAGAGTTTTGTTTGGCTTATGTGGCGCACCTGCCACTTTTCAGAGATGTATGATGGCTATATTCTCTGATATGATTGGAAATAATGTCGAAGTGTTCATGGAAGACTTCTCCGTCTTTGTACATTCGTATGATGAATGTTTGAATAATCTTCGTGCGGTGCTCAAAAGGTGTGTGGAAACTAATTTGGTGCTCAATTGGGAAAAATGTCACTTTATGGTGCGTGAAGGCATTATTCTTGGGCATAAGGTCTCTAGCAAGGGTCTTGAGGTGGACAAAGCCAAGGTGGGAGTCATTGAAAATCTTCCACCATCTATTTCTGTGAAAGGAATCCGTAGTTTTCTTGGTCATGCGGGTTCTTATCGGCGTTTCATTAAGGACTTCTCGAATATATCTAAGCCGTTGTGCAACTTGCTCGAGAAGGATGTGCCTTTCAAATTTGATGATGAATGCTTGTCGGCATTCGAGACTCTCAAGAAGAGTTTGATAACAGAACCGGTTATTACGACACCTGATTGGACAGAATCTTTTGAGATGATGTGTGATGCGAGTGATTATGCGGTGGGAGCAGTTCTGGGGCAGCGCAAGAATAATCTTTTTCATGTGGTCTACTATGCTAGTAAGACTCTAAATGGAGCTCAAATGAACTAAACCACTACTGAGAAGGAGCTCTTGGCTATAGTCTTTGGTTTCGAAAAATTTCGATCTTATCTGCTTGGGACAAAGGTGACAGTATTCACTGATCATGCGGCCATTCGCTATTTGGTTTCCAAGAAGGATTCGAAGCCTAGACTTATTCGTTGGGTGCTCTTGCTACAGGAATTTGAGTTAGAGATCATGGATCAAAAATGTACTGAGAATCAAGTAGCTGACCATCTCTCTAGATTGGAGAATCCCGATTCTACTTCACATGATAAGATATTGATCAACGAATCTTTTTCGGATGAGCAGTTGTTCGCAGTTCAGGAGGAAGAGCCATGGTTCGCAGATATTGTGAACTATCTTGTCAGCAATATAATGCCTCCTAATATGAATACAGCTCAAAAGAAGAAGTTTCTGCATGAGGTGAAGTGGTACATGTGGGATGAACCATATTTGTTTAGACAATGAGCTGACCAGATCATCAGGAGATATATCCCATTCTGTGAGACGGAGGGGATATTACGAGACTGCCACTCCACAGTTTATGGTGGATATTATGGTGGTAAAAAGACAACAGCTCGTATTCTGCAAGCAGGTTTTTTCTGGCCTACTTTGTTTAAGGATGCACATCAGTTTATTTTAAGGTATGATCGTTGCCAAAGAGTGGGGAATCTTACGAGGAAGGATGAGATGCCGTTAAATGTGATGCTTGAAGTCGAGGTCTTTGATGTTTGGGGAATCGATTTCATTGGACCATTTGTCTCATCCTGTAATAATCAGTACATCTTGCTAGCAGTCGATTATATCTCAAAATGGGTAGAAGTCAAGGCTCTACCGATGAATAATGCAAAGGTAGTGTTGAATTTTATTCATAAGCAGATTTTCACAAGGTTTGGAATGCCACGAGTAATCATAAGTGATGAGGGGTCGCATTTTTGCAACCGTAAGTTCACTTCTATGATGCAGCGCTACAATGTGAATCATCGTGTTGCTACTGTCTATCATCCGCAAACGAATGGTCAAGCAAAAGTGTCTAATAGAGAGATCAAGCGCATTCTAGAGAAAGTTGTTTGTCCGTCAAGGAAGGATTAGTCTTTAAAGCTCGATGAAGCTATTTGGGCTTATAGTACAGCATACAAGACTCCACAGTGGGATGTCCCCGTTTCGACTTCTTTATGGTAAGGGATGTCATTTACCTGCGGAGCTTGAGCATAAGGCTTATTGGGCGTTGAAGAAGTTGAACCTTGATCTAGATGCAGCTGGAAAGAAGCGAATGCTTCAGTTAAATGAACTTGATGAATTTCGACTCCAAGCGTACGAGAACAACAAAATGTACAAGAAAAAGTGAAAAGGTGGCACAACAGGAAGCTATATCCTAAGTCATTTGTGCTGGGGCAGCAAGTTCTTTTATTCAACTCTCGTCTCCGACTTTTTCCTGGAAAGTTGAAATCAAGGTGGTCTGGACCTTTTATTGTCAAAACTGTGTTTCCACATGGAGCGGTGGAGATTTTTGAGAATGATCCGGGCCAAGCATTTAAGGTTAATGGTCAGTGTTTGAAGCATTACTATGGACACACGGCAAACCGGGAAGTGCTTAGTGCCGTTTTATTGTCAACTTGAGCAAGGTACACTACGTCAAGCTAATGACGTAAAAGAAACTGCTTCTTGGGAGGAAACCCGAGATTTGTTGTTATAGGAACCCTTAAAGGTCAGTAACCTATCCAAAAACACAAAAAAATCAGAAAAAGGGCAAGAAAATATATTTTCCAGAGACCACCTGGGCACCCGCTCAGCCTTGCTAGGCGGCCGCTCAAGATGCTGGGCGCCCGCCCAGCTCAGCTGGGCGGCCGCTCAGGACCCGTCTGCCTGAAATTTTTTTAGCCTAATAAAAATCCAAAAAAAATCAGAAAACACAAAAAATAAAAACACAACCCACGACCCACGAATTCTTTTCCCATAAACCCACGTTTTTAACCCTCAACCCCACTCCTAATCAAATTTTAACCCTAATCTCTACCCTATATATACATACAACTATTCCATATACTCCCCCATACACTTTCAACCTTAAAACTCTCTCCCATATTCAAAAACACAAATCTTAAATACTTTTTCTCAATTTCAATGGCACCCAAGAGATCCAGGACTATTGATAGCAGCAGCACTGTTCCTACTGCTGATTCTTCGAGGGGTATTGCTGCGAGACCTCGTTTGTGTGATAGGGCTGCTGAGGAGGAGTATACTAGGCTTCTGGGTAAGCCGATTTTGAAGGAGAGAGGATTCTTACCATTGGGGAGGGATGGTGAGTTATTTTCGATGATTGCTGAAAAGGGTTGGATTTCTTTTTGTGAGTCACCGGAGGCGGTTCCGATGAGTGTGGTTCGCGAGTTCTGTGCGAACGCAAAGGATGAAAAGAATGGGTTTTCTGTTGTGCGTGGGCTAACTGTGGATTATCATCCTGAGGCGATTCGCCGTGTGATTGGGAAGTGACAGCGAAGCCCACAGAGGAGAATTGGAATGAGAAGACCTCCGAGGAGTTTGATTTGGATTTGATTTGTGCTACTCTCTATCAACCGAGCACGGTTTGGAAGTTCAAGACTAGGACTAATGAGTATCGTTCTTTTCCGATGATTGCGATGAACAGGTATGCCCGTGCATGGAATGCCTTTATTTGTGCTAATATTCTGCCTACTTCACATGCACATGAGGTTACAGTTGAGTGAGCAAGGTTGTTATGGGGTATTTTGAATGAGGAGTATTATGTGGACCTTGGTGAGTTCATCTACCAAGGAATTCTGAAGTTTTTGAGGGGAGCGAAGCACATGAACATCCCTTATGCATCTACTGTCACGAAGCTATGCCGAGCAGTGGGAGTTTATTGGCCTTTTCACGAGCAGTTGCAGATGTCGGCCAGCTCCTATTGATTCAGGGACTCTGAATGCGATGCAGGAGTGGACGGGTGGAGAGCCCGAGGAGCATGGGCTGGGTTATCGTCTTCCGGGAGGACGTCCAGCAGCTGGTGCTACCATGTCTAGGCCGAGGCGTGATGAGGAAGGCTCTTCTAGAGCTCAGGAGGGTGGTGTTGGGATGGCTGATGCCCAGTATAGGAGGCTGTCGAGGAGGATGGACGCTATGTACGAGACGCAGAGCAGGTTTGCTCAGGAGCTCACCCTTGCACTTGGGACTGCTTTTAGAGGCCTTGGAGCTGACATCCAATGGCCCTTTTTGGTGAGGACTTTGCATATCCGCCTCCTGATACTCCACCCTCCGAGGGTGATGATGATGATTTCTCCGAGTAGGTATACCCTGAGTTCCTTTATACTACCTTCACTGGGACAGTGAAGATTTTAAGTTTGGGGGTGGTAGTTAAGGAATATTTTTGTGTGTGTGTCATATAGTTGCATATTTATGATAGTTTAGTTCATATAATTGCATATTTTTGCCATATAGTTTTTTTATTATTTTAGCTTTATTTATCATGTCATTTAGCTCATGCATTTACCATGATCCCTTTTGCGTAGCTTTACCAATTAATTTGTGATATTGATGCGAGTGTAGTGATAGCGTTAGAGTGATGTTGAGTCTTGTAGGATGACATGCATGCTAGAAACACTTGTAATTTCACTAAGTCTTAGAGTATGCTTAAGGACTAGATTGTTGTCATGGTTTGATGGTTTTCAAGGTTAATCTATTGATTATGCTTAGAATTTTTAATAGGTTCTTAATGATAAAAGGCATGGAAAGTAAAAATTGGAATTCATTGCTAATTGTGGCTAGGCGTCAAATGGCTAGTAGCCGGCTCGTATTTTTATGCGAGTAGTCTAGGGTTGAGCAAGATGGAGCGAAACGCACTTGCTCAGAAATTTGAAAAAAAATAGAAAAAGAAAAAAAAAGATAGAAAAAAAAGAGTAAAAGAAAAAAGAAGAAGAAAAAAAGTATGTGTTTATGCATAATTGACCACGAGTGGGCTCTTTGGTATTCGAGTTATTAAGTTCTTAGGGGACTTTGTGCCTCGTGACCTAAGGCTTTTATAGTCTGGGATCCGCTAACCTAACGCTCACTAAATGGATGCCATTGTATAAGTCTTTTGTGGACCTCACTCATTGCATGGTCAAATAAGAATTTGTTTATGTGTTAATAAAAAAACATGATTCCGTAATAAGCTCCAGTAATCTTGAAGTGTTGTAAGTCATTTTGTGCCCAAAATTTATTCTTCGTATAATCATGTGATTGCCTTGAGGAAAGTCGAGTTATGATAATTGATCTAGTTTCGAAGCAAATCTGTTAAGCATCCTCACACACCACATTTCTGGTTATAGGTTACTTTGCATGATTTGATTGATCTTTATTCGCCTAATTGCATTTGTTGAGATGTCATCAGTTGGTTGGTTTGGTCGTAGTGAGGGGGATCACTGCATTTCATGTAGATTGCATTCATGCATGTTTTTGTTTTATTTTTGAGTCTGTGACGCTTGAGGACAAACATCGATTTAAGTTTGGGGGTGTGATAAGTTGCATTTTATACCACTTAGAACGTCTTATAATGGCTTGAATTGATGTCTTGAAATCAAGTATTTTGTGTATTTGATGCGTTTTTCTAGTGTTTGTGCATTTCAGGGTATTACTTGCATTTGTGGAGAGATTTCATCAAGAATAAGCCTTAGTATGTGTTGGGCATTGCAAGTGGGAAGATAGGAGCAGAATGCAGCAGAGAACGGGAGCAAAATAATTAATTTTCCAGAAAGGTGTTGGGCGCCCGCTCAGCCTAGCTGGGCAGTCGCTCAGGAAGCTGGGCGCCCGCTCAGGATTGCTGGGCGGCCGCTCAGGGGAGCGAATTAAAAATCTGATTTTTAGAGTTCTTGTTCTGCTGGACTTCTGATTTCTTAGATGGCTGGGTTTTGTGGGGCTTCTATATAAGTAGTTTTCAGAGACGTTTCACGTGTGTTGAATCGTGGTATTAATCGAGGAGCAAGGAGATAAGGAAGAAGACCATTTTTGCATATCGCAACGAAGAGGAAGCATAGTTTCTTGTGATTCTTTTATTCGTTGTAGCAGTGGATGCTAGTTTTCTTTACTTTGAACCTATTTACTCTTGTGACGTACTCTGGTTTAATATAAGTAGTTTTATTAATTATTCTCGTATGTTATTATCATGTTTTCATATGAACCCATGGTGACGATGAGTTCAATCATGAGCTAATCGTGATCATAGGGTCGTAACGGATTTACTATGGAATTCTTTGGTTAGTTGTTTAATACCTTAGTGTGTGATGATTGTATGATATCTAGTATTGGTTGTGCTTATTCGTCTTATGTGCGTCGCGAACATATAAGTTAGGGTGTTAATCTCTTGTGAAGCGACGGTGGATTTTGAGATTTAGAACTTGCCATGCTAGCATATGTTCATGTATGTGTATGCATGATTAGTGGGTAACTCTAACCGTTTTACTTTCCCTGTGTAATCATAAGGAATAACTTGTGCTTAAATCGTTATGTTGTCAAATTCTGTAGACATATAGGGTCTCAACATAATTGATGCCTATTCAACTTCTATCTTAATTGTGGATGTTTGGTAGAATAGTATTAGTACAATGAAAGTTGGCTTTTATCAGTTTCGTGTTGTTCGATTAATATCATCACTGTTACATGTTAAGGGTAATAATAATAACTATTGAAGGAAGTAGTAATGAAGTTATGATCTCATGTGTGTTTAATATTGTTAATTCAAGTGTCTGTTAAGTGTTTAATTCTCGTAGTTAATTCTAGTTAATAATTAGTTAGTCAATTCTATGTGTTATTGTCTTAACATTGAGAAGTAATCATACATTGGTGAGTAAGTGTTAATTGAGCATAATTAGTCCGAGTCTCTGTGGGAATGAACTAGAAAGTATTCTATATTACTTGCGAACGCGTATACTTGCGTGTATTATTAGCGCGTGTTTTCCGCCCTAACAACATGTACGATAATTAAGACAAAATATGACGAACATTTTTCTTTTAATTTTACTTAGACTTTTTATTTCATCAATTTGATGTTACCATTTTTTATTTAAATTACCAAAAATAGAATCCAAATAGACGTGATTAAGTCTGCTTTGGTATGTATCTCGTATCCCATGATTTTCTTTCAATAATATCTAAAAACATGTACAACATTTATACACTTAAACGTTGAGAGAATAATGAGCATCAAATGTTACAATCAGATATTTGAGCAATCCATTTAAATAGTTAAACGCAGAACAAACATGCTGTGTTAGATAGTCATGCGAAGAATGAAGAGCCGGTTGATTTGAATATAGAAGATGCAGTACAAAATGCTAAAAATGCACGGGATGATAATAAAAAAAATTAAGTATTACAATAAACAAAAATCATTAAGGGTGTACATCAAACCATCTAAAAATCAAACAAAATTTTTTAAGTTTTGCAACAAAACAGAACTAAACATAAAAAATGACTTGTCTCTAAAACTTATTTAGATATCCTTAGCGAAAATTCTGATTGAAATAAAATATTTTCTTTGATGCGACATCCATGCAATGCATTCTCTTTCCAAATATCAAAAACGACATTCAAATCTTTCCTCCTGTAACGGAAAAAGTAATAAATAAGTCATAATATTTAATTTCTTAATTTCATATATTTACTAACTCGTGTTCAATCTTAAAGTACATTACTGTTATTCCCTAACAATACAACAAGAATTATAGAAGGGGGGGGATTGAATGTAATTCCGGCTACTTTTTCAGATTTTAAAACAGTTGTAACTTGATAAATATAACAGTGTTTGATTAGCAGTTGTGCGGAATAAAAAGATGATAGAAATCAAAACACTAAGTAATAAAAACGAAAGCTTTTAATACTTTCTGGTGAATTTGAAAGTATTCACCATATATATATATATATATCAAATGAGAACCCTGTGAAGCTTGAATAGCTCACAGCTGCTTACAAGTTTGAACAACTAAACTACAGAAAAATACTTACATGATATAGCTTGATATGTCTCTCTGAAAATGTATCTGCTTAGTTAATTGTTCTACTTGCTACACTTGGTTTATATATCACCAAGTTTACATGACAATAAGACAAGATAATAAAACAAAACATATCTAGTCTAACTTCATGCTGCTTCACTACTCTATTCCAGCGCTTTGAATATCTTCACAATTGCACGGAAATGATAATGCTTCTTTGTTCTCAAATTTCTGCTTAACTGGCTGCCACATTCCTTTTGCGAACACCCAACGCATGTGACTGTGTTGTCACTGTCAACAACTATTTGAATTTGATAATCCGTTGGGTCTATACTTGTCATCCATCGGGAAGCTATATTGATCATCCGTCAAGAGTCTTGTAGATTATCCGTCGGGTGTCTATTTGTCACTTGACTCCATTTTACTTATACAGAATTATAAGACATCTCATATTTACAGTTAATCAACCTATTCTGCATATCAATCTAGTAGTCAACATGACTTACAGAACCCTAAGCAACCTACTTGACTAATACATGTTGTTTGCAGAAATGTGCTATAGTTCTTATTATTACATAAGCTACTCACTCGACGGATGTTAATCTGTCATCCGTCAGGACTGTAAAGTTTATTCGTCGGGACTAAATTAGATCATCCATCGAGTGCTACAAGATACACTAAGTTAAATCTACTAAAGTGATTTGTTTAACTTATCATCAAGTTCACAATATATTCCTAACAATCTCCCCCAATTTATGTCTATTGGAATTATAGCCATAAATTAAGAGAAACTTGATGATAACAAAACACCCTAAAGATACAGATTGAAAAGTAGTAGATAAAACTGATAAGTGCTACAATATTTACTGAAGATTGAACAAAGCAAAGTGTACAAAGAGTTGCTCACAACCATTATCAAGGTGCTCCTCTAGTCTGAGTAGATAAATCTATTTCCTTGATTGTCTGGATTTCTTCCCAAGCCTCCTGTTGTTCTCTTCTATTTGATTTTGGAGTTGTCGGAATTCAAGTTCATCAGCTTCAGATAAATCCAACATCTTGCATTTCCAAAAGAGTCTCATTGCTAGAGATACTCAGTTGGTCATCCAGTCTGAAGAATCTTCTAACTCCCTTATCATCCATGAATTTCATCAGCCAATAAGGCCTCAAATGCACTCTCTATTCTGTGAAGGGAATAGACAGAGTTTTTGGAAGTGCATCTTTGGCTCTATTACTCCTTAGCTCCTCTATTTTCTTTAGGAATATTCTCCTTGAAGTCACATTAAATCCAAAGTTCTTCTTAAAGGATGAATAGACCTTTATCAGTATAGATTGGCTTTCTTGAAGAATCCTATGAAGTGGCCATGTGATCTCTTTCCCTCCGTTGTACTTGAACACTAGCCTTTCGGGATGATGTCTGTAAGCATCAATCCCTCTTACTTCTTCCAATTCTTCCAAGTAGAGGTTTATTTCAGAGAACTCCTTGATATTACAGATGTATAAGAGATCTCCCTTGTTGACTGTGGGTTGAGATTTGGTTAGGGTCTTGGATCTAAGAGTCACAGGCTTCACTTTCTTGATTGTTGTAGTCTTTGTTTTCTTTGTCTTATTGAAGATTGGAAAGTTTAGTTCAGGAATTGGCAAACTATCCTAGTCTACTGGCTCATCCTTTGGAATTATGGGCTCACCATGAATATTCCTAGTTGGATCCACCACCTTAAATTCTTCAAATACCACTCAGGGTTTGGATGTCTGAGTTGAAGTTGTAGACTTTTTGGGAATGTAGTCTTCCATTTTCTCATCACTGAAGTCCAATTTTCTTTTGGAGGGGAGCTTGTATCTGAATCTTCTTCTCTGTTGTGGTTCCTATTGTATTTTATGATCTTGAGGTTCAGCAATCACAGATGGTTGTGCAGAAATCTTAGTTGTAGTCTTCACAGCTTGAAGTTTGGCCAAGATAACAGCTTGCTCCTTCTTTTGTTTGAGCTTCTTAGCATCTAAGGCAACTTGCTTCTTTTCTTCCTTGATTCTTTCCTTCTCTTCCTTTTTAGCTTCTACAAACTGAGGGTGTCCAGCCACCACACATATTTCCTTACCATTTCTGTAGATATTGACAATCTTTCTTTTAAGTGCTGAATCAGCTAGATATTTGAAAAATGCAATTGACCTAGCCAACAACTTCGTCTCATCTGGCCTAGGTGTCTCATACACAGTATCCATATGATTTTTGTCAGAAAACTTTGAGTACTTTCTTTTAGGCTTCAAGACCAGATTTGCCTTTGGAGACTTTATGCAAGAAGTTTGACCCTTTTCCAGATAATTCAAACTTATTTCATTCACAGAAATCTGCTTGACTTGAGAGTGATGATTAAAGATTTTGTCTGGTTTCTGAATTGGCCCAAATTTCTGTTGAATTTTTGCATCTATTTTCCTCCATTTTTATTTTAGTTCCTTCTCAGCTGCTGCTACATCAATCTTTAGCAGTTTGTCATTTGATTCCAGTTTTGCTGCTGCCAGATTGATGATGTCAATGCTATCCATGGCTGGTGGCTTAGTGAAAGCAATTGTTGGCACAATTACTTTGCTGACTTAAATGTTGAGCTGTTTCTCCCCCTCACTTGATGAACCTTTCTCCCCCTTTTTGTTAGCATCAAGTTGTTGAGTAGAAGGGAGTTGAGCAGCCACCAACTGTTGGAGCAGAACAGCCCGAGTTTCCTGATTAGCAAGTATTTTAGCCATTTACTTCTCCACATCAGATAATCTAGAGTCCATGACCTCAACCTTTCTATTTAGATCAGCTTTCTTCCTCAGTTTCTGAGCTATCTCAGTCATGGTGGTTCCAGGAAGTCTAGTGTCCAACCTTGCTATGAAATCCTGTTTTACTTCAGAAACTTCTTGCTTTATTTCATCCATACTTTGACTGTGTTGGATAGCTTAATTCTTGTGCAGCTGTAGAGCTTCAAGATGTGTTGTAAGTAATCTCTTTGTGCTGGCATTTGTGGATGCTTGAATGGCTGTTGGGGTGTCATGAATGAGCTTGAATAATATGGATTGGAGATGTGAGTATGAACATTCTTTGGTAAACATCCAGGAAGGAATGTCTGCATCTCCCCCTATGCTCATGCTGTCTTCCTCATCATTCCCACCAGCATCCCCAAAAGAGTCTTCAGCTAGTTCAAAATCATTGCCAGTATTGGATGGCATAGAAGTGATTGCATCCTTTGTTCTCTGTAGAGAAGCAGTTGTGTGCACTAGATTGAGCATTTTTTCAGCCTCCTCATTGCCCTATATAGCTAGAGTTTGATAAGCTGAAATAGGATGAGTAAATGTCTCAGCATCTAGGGAGATAGAATCTATGACAGCTTGATATTCTTGCTGAAATAGTCTTTCCCTTTCTGCATCATTGACATTCATTGACTCACTAGCAATGGTGTCCACCCTTATCACTCCTGTACCTGCATTTCTCTCATAATCTCTCTTTTATTGCATCAAGGGCTCTCCTTGGCTTCCCACCCTCACACCCTCACCTTCACCATCTAAGGTGGGACTCCTCTCACTCACTTTTTCCAGACCTGAAGAAATGGTCTACATTGGTTCACTCATTTTCTCTCCTTTTGCCTAGGAGCAACCCAGCCTCTTACTCAATTCACTCCCTGCCCTCAGTCCTAAGAGTGATTGTACTACTACTAAGTCATCTGCACTTGTGACAATTGTAGGAATTTGAAGTTGTGCAGAGACTCTCGACGGGTGAGTAATATCCATCGGGATAGTAGTTTGGCTAGCCGACGGATGACTGCTGTTAGGCACATCCGTCGGGATACAATCACTACTCGACTGATGAACAATATCCATCGGGATAGAAGAAATGAATGAGCTTGGAGTGGAGACTATTGTAGACTCTGTGCAGATTGATGAAAATTTGGGCACATATGTCTCAACAGACTCAGAAAGAATTGGCAAGTGAGCCAACAAATCATCTAAAAGATGATGCTCACTTGCTTGGATTTTTGACTTCTCCAATAGAGTTAAAGATAAAGAATTTGGAAGTGATGTATGAATCATGTCTACATCTAGTGAGTGTGTGGGTGAATTTGGTGTTTCAGGTGCTTCAATTATTAATGATTTTGGCTGTGACTCCACATTTATTGGAGCCACATCAATCTGACTTTGAGAAGGTACAGTGACTGGGTCTTTAGCACCAGTTTGCACTGTGTGTGTTCCCTATGCATCTACAAAGGTTTTAGATCTTTTCTTTCTAGCATAAGTCTGTGGTGAAGTTGTGTCCCAAGCCCTCTTGGTCTGTGCTCTTGGTTGGGAGCTTGTTTCAATAGTAACATCCTTTTGGGAGGATGAAACTAGAATTGAGCTGATTTCCTTATTAACAACCACAATTTGTTGGGAAACTGTGGTGTGGCTAGGCTTGGGCACACTAATCTCACCAGTCTTATCCTTAGGGTTTCTTTGATTTTCACCCCGTCCCTCACCTTGATCACTCTCCTTCACACTCCCCTCCTTGTGTTTAGTAGATTTTGAAACTGATTTCTTTTGAAAGAAACCAGAGGGGGCTTTCTTAGCTTTGGATTTTGGAATTGTTGTTTTGGTAGCTTGGGTAGGCATCTGTTGGGTCATTGACACAGATGCCATAGCTACACTTGAAGGCAAAGAAATGTGTGAGGTTGGAAGAGTGGAGACAGTGGTGGTTACCTCACTTACCTGAGGTCCCCCCATGATTGGAAAGTAAAATAGGGGCACCTCTTTGTGGTGACTTGCCCTGTTGAGATCAGCAATGACTCTCCTTTCTTGAACCCAACAATTCAGTTTGTTGGTTGGGTTCTCAACAAAAATGTTCTCAATAAGATGGTTAGCAAGCATCATAAAGAATCTAGCATAATAGACACTTTTACCTCTTTTATTAAGTTCTCCTAACTTATAACCTAACTCAAACATGATCAAGTCACTGAATTTAAAGTACTTATCAGTAACTAGCATATAAAGCATGGAAATGTTAACAGAATCAAAATTGCTTATTTTACCAGAAAATATCTTAGTCACAACATCACACAAATAGCTCCATTCCTTTCTAAGACCTAGCCTCCTAATCTCACTTAACTTAGAGGTTGAAAGTGCATAGCCCATAGAATTTAACATGTTAACTATATCAGTATATGTGTGTGGAACAGTAGAAGTGTTATTTGGAATTCTAAAGCATGCTTTGATAATGTCACTATTAATGCAAAACTGCTTACCTTTAAGAGTGAAAGTTATGGTCTTGTCAGTAGAGTTGTGCACGGCAGTTGTCCATATCTCCTCCACAACTTCATAGTAGATTGTGGGTGATTCCAGCATAGCATAACTGAGTTTACAGCTCTTCACAAAGTCCATCATCTTGTGATAGTCTCCAGACTGTGGAATCTCCTTGTTCACAAGAGCTACAAAGTTGTTCTTTTCATAGATAAATCCAGATTGAGACATGATTTTGACTACTGGTGCCATTGTTAGAGAATGAGAAATTTGCAGAGAGAATATTTGCTTTGGTGAAGAAAGGAAGTTAAAGCAATTGATTTGAGAATGATAAAAGAATAGAATAAAAATGAATTATGCTTTTATATTATCTCAAAAATAAACTGTAAAAAATAATAAAGTGAAATAAAGTAACCAATCAAAATAGCCCAAAATAGCCGTTTAAAAATAACTAAACTATAAAAATTCTGTCACTTATTCGTCGTGTTATACTTATAAACTATAAGTATATCCGATGGATAAAGTTCAGAGTTTTAACGACTAAGATTGAGACAATTCGACGGATGAAAATAAAACAATTATCCGTCGGGTTATAATATAATCCAGAAAAGTGATTGATTTTTATAAACAAATAATATTCCGACGGATGATCAAACTCGATGGATAATGATCATCCGTCGGGATGTAAATTTTGGCTTAGCCAAAATTTCATCCAAAATAGAGAAATCAATTAAGTTTCTGGCTACATTAAAACTTGCAAAAATATCTGAAATAATTCAAGAGTAATTAAGCATACCTAACTCACTTACCAACCTTGAAAAGGTGGATTCATCAAGTGGCTTGGTAAAGATATCTGCAAGCTGCTTTTCACTTGGAACAAAATGAAGTTCCACAGTACCATTCATCACATGTTCCCTAATAAAGTGGTACTTGATGTCTATGTGCTTTGTTCTTGAATGTTGTACTGGATTTTCAGTGATGGCAATTGCACTTGTGTTATCACAGAAAATGGGAATTTTATCCACTTATAGACCATAGTCCAGCAATTGGTTTTTCATCTACAAAATCTGTGCACAACAACTACAAGCAGCAATATATTCAGCTTCAGCTGTAGAAGTAGAAACTGAATTTTGCTTTTTACTGAACCAGGACACAAGCTTGTTCCCTAGAAATTGACAGGTTCCTGTTGTACTTTTTCTGTCTATTTTATAACCTGCATAATCTGCATCTGAATAAGCAGTTAGATCAAAACTAGAATCTCTAGGGTACCAAATGCCAAGTTTTGGTGTTCCCTTGAGATATCTGAAAATTCTCTTAATAGCTACTAAGTGAGATTCTCTAGGATCAGCCTGAAATCTAGCACAAAGATAAGTAGCAAACATTATATCTGGCCTACTAGCTGTTAAGTACAGAAGTGAGCCAACCATGCCCCTATAGCTTAAAATATCCACAGACTTTTCAGTAGTGTTCAATTCAAGCTTAGTTGCAGTGGCCATGAGAGTTTTTGCAGATGTGCAATCCATTAGATCAATCTTTTTTAAAAGATCATGAATGTATTTAGTTTGACTAATGAATATTCTATCACTAACTTGCTTCACTTGTAAACCAAGAAAGTAAGTTAGTTCTCCCATCATGCTCATTTCATACTTACTTTGCATCAATTTGACAAATTTTTTTCAAACTTTTTCATCTGTAGAGCCAAATATAATATCATCTACATAGATTTGAACAAGTATACTAGAGCCATTAACATTTCTAAAGAATAAAGTTTTATCAACAGTACCTCGTGTGAAGTGATTTTTTAAACGAAACTTTGATAAAGTGTCATACCATGCTCTAGGTGCTTGCTTCAGTCCATAAAGTGCTTTCAAAAGATAGTAGACATATTCTGGAAAATTTGGATATTCAAAACTAGGAGGTTGACTAACATAAACTTCCTCCTCTAAATCTCCATTTAGAAAGGCACTTTTGACATCCATTTGATAGACCCTGAAATTGGCATGAGCTGCATAGGCTAAGAAAATTCTGATGGTTTAAAGTCTTATAACATGAGCAAAAGTTTCACCAAAATCTATTCCTTCTTGTTGACAGTAGCCCTTAGCAACCAATCTACCTTTGTTCCTGACCACTATGCCATTTTCATCCATCTTTTTTCTGAATACCCACTTGGTGTCAATTGGATTCTTTCCTTTAGGTTTGGGTACCAGCTTCTATACCTTATTCCTTTCAAATTGGTTTAGCTCCTCCTGCATAGCTAAAATCCAATCAGGATCCAACAAAGCTTCTTCTACCTTTTTTGGTTCTTCCTTAGATAGGAAGCTGCTATAGAGACATCTTTCTTGAGTTGCTCTCCTTGTTTGAACTCTAGAAGATGCATCACCAATGATGAGCTCAAAAGGGTGATCTTTAGGCCATTTCTTTTGTTGAGGTAGATTAGCTCTAGATGAAGAGGCCTCATTGTTGTCTTGATGTGTGACTGAATTTTGATTATGAGAAACTCCACCTGAGTTTGTGAATCTTTGACTTGAGAAGGGGAACTTTCTGTAGGTGATTTATTCTGACTTTCAGCTTCTCTTAATATTCCGACGGATGTTGCACTTTGTGTCCCGACGGATGAAGCTGATTGTCTCCCAACGGATAAGGCAAATTGTCTCTCGACCGATGAAGCATTTTGTAACTCGATAGATGTTGAATTATGTGCTTCACTAGTTGTAGATTTTTCTGCATTATCCTTATTCACTGTTTCTTGATCACTTTCATCATCACTGACCATCTCCACATTATCAAACTTGAGGCTTTCATGGAAATCTCCATCTTGCAGTCCTTCAATATTTTTATCATCAAACACAACATGTACTGATTCCATAACAATGTTGGTTCTTAGATTGTAGACTCTGTATGCTTTTCCCACAGCATATCCAACAAAGATTCTTTCATCTACTTTTGCATCAAACTTTCCATGTTGATTAGTTTGATTCCTTAAGATGTAACATTTGCAGCCAAAGACATGAAGAAAATTTAGAGTTGGCTTCCTATTCTTGAACAATTGGTAGGGAGTCATGCACTTTGCTTGATTAACCAAAGAGATATTATGAGTGTAGCAGGCAGTATTCATAGATTCAACCCAAAAATATGTTGATAACTTTGATTCTTCAAGCATCGTCCTTGTAGTTTTAATACGTGATCTGTTCTTCCTTTCCACCACTCTATTTTATTGTGGAGTTCTTGCTACAGAAAACTCATGCATAATTCTATTCTCTTCACAAAATGATCTCATCACAGAATTCTTGAACTCGGTTCCATTGTCACTCCTGATTCTTCTTACTTTAAAGTCAGGATGATTGTTGACTTGCTTTATGTGATTGATGATGATTTCACTAGCTTCATCTTTAGACTTTAGGAAATATGTCCAAGAGAACTTTAAGAAATCATCCACAATTACTAGGAAAAATCTTTTTCTTGAGATGGACAACACATTGATTGGTCCAAACATATCCATGTGTAATAATTGCAAAGGTTCTTTAATTGTTGAATCAAACTTCTTCTTGAATGATGCTTTGATCTGCTTTCCTTTTTGGCAGGCATCACACAATCCATAGTCTTGAAGTTTAGAGGGGACAACTTCTTGTGCCATAGCCAACTTTTATCTTGACTTGCTTTACTGAGAAGACAAGTGACATATTCTGTATTTGATGAGTTGAAGTCAACTAGATACACATTCCCTTTTCTCACTCCAGTGAGAACCACTCTGTTGCTCTTTTTATTTGTCACAACACAGGCTTCTGAATTGAAGGTTACTAAGTTGCCCTTATCACAAAGCTGGCTGATACTCAACAAATTATGCTTGAGACCATCCACTAGGGCAACCTCTTCAATGATTACATTGTCTTTTGAAATCAAGCCATATCCCACAGTATAACCCTTGCTGTCATCTCCGAAAGTAATACTTAGGCCAGCTCTTTCCTTGAACTCAGTGAGCAAGGTAGAATCTCCAATCATGTGCCTTGAGCAACCACTATCCAGATACCAAAGATTCTTTCTGTTTCTCTGCACATATCAAAATCAAATCAAGTTGATTTTGGTACCCAAGTTTCCTTGGGTCCTGCCTTATTAGCTTTCTTCTTTGGTTCCTTAGGTTTGATCTCATTTGACTTGGGAATTTCTGATTCATCCGTAGTCATCTGAGTTGGACCTTTGAAACCAGTCATTAAAACAGAATTATCATGCACATTTTGATTAACAGGAAAAGGCATGCTATTTGCAAACATGTTGTTTCAGTAAGGAATGCTAAATGGCATTTGAGGTATACTAAATGCAGCATAATAAGGATTAGGTGCAAATGGCATATTAGCAAATTGTGCATTCATATTCTGAGTAGACATAGCATTCATAGGCATGGTAGTCTTGTTGGAAAAAGATGAGGGTACAGACATAGGAGTAGACATGGCAAGTTTACAATTAACAGATAAATGATTAACACTACCACACTTAACACAGATTTTTCTTGGAGCATATTTATCAGGTTTGTAGTTGTTATGTTTGTTAATTCCTACTTTCCCATTTCTATTGTTTTTCTCTTTGGCTTCTGTTTTAACCTCAATCTTTTCTAATCTGTCATTCAATTGCTTGATGGACAGATGGCCAACATTAAATTTCTTTTCCTTCCTGACTTGACTTGATTCTCCTGGAATAAAGTTTTTAGAAACTGATCCATATTTCTCATTTAACTTAGCTAGCTTAGCTTTGCTAACTGGTTTACTCACAGCCGACGGATGTGGCTCCTTGTCACTCGACAGATAATCTTTTTGATTATCCGATGAATGATTTTCATCATCCGACGAGTCCACATCTGTAAGCAATCCTTCAACCAAATTGGACTCAAGCTTCTCTTTACTCTTCTTCCAGGCTGCATCACAAAAAGACTCAATACCTTGAACTTTAGTGATTTGAGTATGGACATCTCTGGATGATTTTTATGCCTTAATCACTTCCTTTTCTCGTTCAAGCTGCTTCTTTAAAATCTCTTCTTTCTTCAAGGACTCAGTTAATTCATCCTTAGCAATCTTACACTCAATTTCTCAAATTCAATAAACTGAGACTCTAGCACATTATTCCTCTCACTTAAAAACAAGTTGTTTTCTTTAATTTTAGCATTTTCCTTAGTAAGGGACTTAAGTGTAACACGCAAGTGATATAATTCTGTGGACATGTCATTTATTGCATCATTACACTCAGCTTTAGATAAATGTGCTAGGTTAGTAATGATTACCTGATTGCTTGAAGAACTTGTTTCTGTTTCATCAGAATTGGCCATTAGGGCTAGATCGACATAGCTTGTTTCTTCATCTTCATCCAATCCATCTACAGCCCAATCATTCTCCTATGTGATGAAAACCCTTTCCTTTTGTTTGAGTAACTCAAAGTATTTCTGTTTATAATCAATAAACTCGAACTTCTTTTTGATAGAATCAGAATTTCTACACTCACTGGCAAAATGCCCTGCCAAGCCACATTTAAAACATTTGAATTTGTATTTATCCATCATGTTTCTATTTCGCTTGGTTGCTCCAAAATTCTTTTTAAATTTGAGCTTGTAAAATCTTCTGGATAGGAATGCTAGATGTTCATCAATATCATCCATGTCATCTTGGCTCAAATGATCTTCATTTTCAGCTACCAGCCCTTTACCCTTGCTTTCACAGACCTTTGATGTAGACTTAACAACTTCTACCTTCATCTCTTTATCCTTCTCTAACTCAGCAACCAGTGCTATGGACCCTCCTTTATTCCTTCCTTTCTCCATCCTCTCATCTTGCTCAATTTCAAGCTCATAAGTTTTCAGGATGCCATATAGTCTCTCCAAGGTGAACTCCTTGTAATCCTGTGAATTTCTCAATGAGACTGTCATTGGCTTCCACTTCTTTGGAAGAGATCTAAGGAACTTGATGTTAGAGTCTTTTGTTTGATAGACTCTTCCATGCAACTTCAGAGCATTTAGTAGATTTTGAAATCTACTAAAAATATCAGTGAGAGACTCACTTTCTTCACAGTAGAAATGCTCATATTATTGAATCAGTAGCTGCATCTTGTTCTCCCTTACTTGCTCAATACCATCACAAATAATCTGGATTGTGTCCCAAACCTCTTTGGTTGTTTTACAGTTAATGATGTTATCAAACATATCACCATCAACTCCATTGAACAATATGTTCATGGCCTTCTTATCTTTCCTGACTTGCTCAATATTAGGGTCTGACCAGTCATGCCTAGGTTTGGGAACAGATGGTTCATTTCCAGTTGCATCTCTCATTGGTACATGAGGACCTCTCTCTATGCAATCCACATAGGCCTCATCTTGGGAAAGAAGATGTAGGTGCATTTTCACCTTCCAGTAGTGATAATTATATTTGTTCAGAAATGGAATTTTGATTCCAACATCCTTCTTGTTCATCTTGATGTTTGTTGTGATCTTTACCCTCTTTGTACTTCAAGAGCTTGCTCTGATACCAATTGTTATTCCCTAACAATACAACAAGAATTATAGAAGGGGGGTTGAATGTAATTCTGGCTACTTTTTTGGATTTTAAAACAGTTCTAACTTGATAAATATTACAGTGTTTGATTAGCAGTTGTGCGGAATAAAAAGATGATAGAAATCAAAACACTAAGTAATAAAAACAAAATCTTTTAAAACTTTCTGGTGGATTTGAAAGTATCCACCATATATATATATATATCAAATGAGAACCCTGTGAAGCTCGAATAGCTCACAGCTGCTTACAAGTTTGAACAACTAAACTACAGAGAAATGCTTACAGGATATAGCTTGATATGTCTCTCTGAAAATGTATCTGCTTAGTTAATTGTTCTACTTGCTATACTTGGGTTATATATCACCAAGTTTACATGAGAATAAGATAATATAATAAAACAAAACATATCTAGTTTAACTTCATGCTGCTTCAGTGCTCTATTCCAGAACTTTGAATATCTTCACAATTGTATAGAAATGGTAATGCTTCTTTGTTCTCAAATTCCTGCTTAACAGGCTGCCACATTCCTTTTGCAAACTCCCGACGCATGTGACTGTGTTGTCACTGTCAACAGCTATTTGAATTTGATCATCCGTCGGGTCTATGCTTATCATCCGTTGGGAAGCTTTGTTGATCATCCGTCACGAGTCTTGTAGATTATCCGTCGGGTGTCTATTTGTCACTTGACTCCATTTCACTTATACAAAATTACAAGACATCTCATATTTACAGTTAATCAACCTCATCGGCATATCAATCTAGTAGTCAACATGACTTACAGAATCCTAAGCAACCTACTTGACTAATACATGTTGTTTGCAGAAATATGCTATAGTTTTTATTATTACATAAGCTACTCACTCGTTGGATGTTAATCTGTCATCCTTCGAGACTTTAAAGTTTATCCATTAGGACTATATTAGATCATCCGTCGAGTGCTACAAAATACACTAAGTTAAATCTACTAAGGTGATTTGTTTAACTTATCATCAAGTTCACAACATATTCCTAACAATTACTTTGCAAACAAATGTTACATTAACCTTATTTTATTCTTCAATCGCTATCGGCACCATCATATCCCATTCCCTCAAGCCTGTAATACACGTAAATATATTAAGATATTTATTTCCAAAAACAGTTAAAGTACAAAGTTTTTAAAAGAATCTTTTTACACATACCAATGCCTGAAGTTAAAAACCTCCTGGACTGCCGGGTTAATATAGAATTTGGAGGCCGGAGTACTAGTGATAATAGGGACGCCTTACAACCAAAACAAACATGTTACAAACGTACAATGTATTGTCTAACTAAATAATATAATAAACTATCTTAACTCCATAAATTTTACCTCTGTACAGGATAACTTTGGCACTTGACAGAACAATAATGATCGGTGTCTCTTCCCCATCTTTGTACAGTGAAGTTATACTTTCAGTCAATGCACCCCATATATCCACTTTAAAAGAAACCCTTGTAACAAAACACATAGGAACGAAAAAAATTTAAATTTTAGTACATATATTAGTTCAATAAATTTTTTTAACGTGTAACTTAATTCTTACTCTGGTCCTTAGTAACATTGAATCGTATAAGAGGCTGAACTCCAAAAATTATTTCAATGTTCACCCTTGGATGGAGATCAGCAATAACTCCAATGATATCTGATAAAGAACTATGTCATATAATTAAAACAAATGGACTTTTTACATTATTGTATTAGTATAAAGTATATGAAATTTATTGATACCTATGACGAATGTCCTATAGAGAGCATAAGATTCAGGATTTATAGCCAACTGAGGTAAACTGAAAAATTCAAAATTGTGCCTCTCTATGAAAATCTGGTCTAAGTCATTTGGATACATGGTTTGGAATGTGGTTAAAGGTGTGAAAACAATTTTTAGCGCACAACGAACAGGCCTCAAGATACCATATGTGTGGGTAGTAATAAAATTTGTTATTTCATACATCTGACCCTCAACAATAATGTTGTCAAGAGAGTTTCATATATCATCTCTAACAAAAGCCTGCATATGATCATTCTTACAAACATGAAAACATGTAGGTTACAATTGTATACTCAGAACTATAAATGTAACAACGTAAAACAATCTGTTTTAAACATGAATTACCTGAGGGTCCAAAAGAATCAAATTACATCCAACAAAGACTCATTCTCTATTATTACTACGCCACAATCTTGTGACTCGAACTCGTATCCTCAAGTTTCGGCTGTAAATGTCCAGTGAAGAAAGTGAATGAACTATAACTGGAGCTGAAAGAATTGAATTTTAAAATCTATATTAAAAGAGAACATAGTAGTAAACTCCAGATTTCATAATCGTTCACCATGTAATACAAATTTTATGCAGAATACTAACCCATGATGCTTGCAAGATGTGGTATGCAACGTTTCTTTTGCTGCTCTGAGTAATAATACAGGAACAACTATGAAAATATCGAAATTAAAACAAAATGCTATGAAAAAGATTTAGATGCATATCTACAACTTTAATTTAGAGATATGATCAGATTACATGTTTTATGCCACCAAAGTTATTATATGTGATATGACAGGCTATTAATCTGGAATAAAGTTAGTTACTTTGAAATATATAAAGTCAATCATGGAGTGAGAGTATGATACTTGTGCATATGTGATTATACCAAAATATGTTTATTTTAATTGTTAATTTTCTTTAGATGATTTCATAAATCAAATTATTAGCTGTTGCAATGATAGTATAAAAATTGATATTATACACAGAATCGTGAACATAATGATTGATGATTATTGAATATCATTGTCCTATTATTGAATTAAAAAGGAATTAAGTGTTAAGTAGACCTAAAATCTTTCACAATTAATTAGTATCAAGTACACAAAATATATTTTTCAACCTTAGAAGTTCATAATAGGAAACTTAATCAGTTCATTTTGCAGATTTGATCGAAAGTGTGGAGCCCTCCAAACTCGGGTCAGAAGTTTGGGGTCCACAACACATACACAATATATAAACCTGTATATGAGATATTATTTGCAATGACCCTGCTTTACATACCTACGGATCGCAACAGGTTAAAGTATGAAAAAAAGCCACAACCTTAACTTTTATTACAACATACCAAATCCCAACTAATTTAACTTACAACTAATAATGAACTTATTCTTACAATCTTACTATCTCACTACCTTAATAAGCTCCTGCTAGCTCGATCCAACTCAATCTGGAATCTTAGCTCGTACATTAAACTGGGAAACCTAACTATCAACCATATCCTTCTTAACTGTAGAATACATAAAAAGGTTCGCAAGAGTGAGCTAACTAGCTCAGCAAGTCACAATAACAATAACTGAGGTTAATCAATGATCAAACGAGATGATTCGGAGGAATCAAGTTTCTTGTTAAACAATCAATAGACTTGGATATTCATTTTAAGTTTTAAAACCAAGGTTAGGCTGCTGATCAGTCACGCAGTAACCCCGAGCAAGGCACATAGCTTTGCTCTACAAACTGGATCCAAGGCACATATTGGCCTAATTCGACCACGAATCTGGTCTGACCACGAATCTGGTCCACATAAAGAAAACTATCCAATTCTAAAGCAGTTCAATATGATAAACAATATAATTCCATAAAATCGGATCATAATCAACAACAATAAAACATTTGTATAAGAGCATGGTGAAAATTCATGGGTACCACCATGGTATGTCAAAGTGTATAAAAGAAATGGCCTCCAGCCTGTAGGAGAATCGGTTATTAGATGAAAAATGTTTTTACAAGGTTTTAGTTCTTTGATGTCACAAGGTATGGTTGAATATAAAAGTTTCTGTATGTTTAAACAATTCTATTTCAGTGTTTGGTATATGATGGATATATATTTGTGGAGTAGTATCGTATTTGTGTGGTTTAGTATCTGGTAAATTAACAAGAAATGGTTCACAAAGAATAAGGCTTACGGCTCAAAGATCAAATGATGTGGTTCAGGTTCAAGGCTGAAGGATTCAAAGTATTTACAATATAAAACAGAGCTATTTTGAATACTTAACAATATGTTACGAGAAAATTTAGAAATATTTGCATTATATCTTGAAAAAGGTTTAGAAGTACTTGCCTTACAGGGCTTTACAACTATTACTGATCGACTCTGAGCCGACTCTGCCGCTTAGGCTTTATTGTCTATCCACTAAATCACCCTGGATTCGACCTCAACACTTAAGTCCTTTGATTGGAACCTTACTGAGCTTTTCGACTGACCACCAAACTACTTTTCGTCCAATGCAAATTCTCGGGCCTTCTGACTAGAACCTAGAGAGTCGAAATACCCTAATGTAGACTTCCGATTATGCTTGACATATCCTTACTAACAATCTACCCGTGCGTTAACAAAATCCGACTCATAACACATACATTATTGTATTACAGGCATTAGTCAGGGTTCACGTTCTCGAAAATCAGTTCGGTGTTCGTTTCCAGAAAATATGCATATTTGTCCTTTTACAGAATTAGGGTTACTGAGTTTTGGACAGAACATCTACCACAACATACAATCAAGTTCGTATAAAGTATAACTATATATATATTCACTCGACGTCCCGATACTTACCGGATACGCTCCCGCGTTTCCATAGTTGATTTCCTGGAAATCGGGCAGCGTCTCCTTTGTTTATCGCACTACCCGTCGAAACATCAATCGACGTCAAATCCCAAACACAACAATCGCAACAATTATCCAATCACATTCCAATTCCACAAATCCCAACCACTGATTTAAACCAAGTAATTATCATTATTCGCATTTTTACATTTATTTCTTTTAAAATATTAGGACTCAGATATACATCATCATCGTCCACCGTCGGCTCGCCGACTCTCATCGCCGACGGCGGTAAAGTTTGCTGGTACCCGTTACTTCGGGTTTCCGACGCGAACTTCGCCGATTAACTTTTACAATTCCTGCACGTAATTTATTTTCTTATTTCACGAAAATCACTCAACTAATTTTCCTGCAGAAAAATCAAATAATTAAATAAATAAAAGACACCCAATACAAACACGTATAATTACGCGCATAACATCACAACAATACTCGGAAAAAGCACAGAAGCGGCCAGCAACAACCGGAAATAAACGAACACGGACACACACAAGGACTGACACACACACAAGCACATATACACACTCAAGTATATATATACGTATGCATATAACGACAGGATTAAGCAGGCAATCGAACCCACCGCAAACGACCGGAAAACAGGGGCCATCGGAGAAATGAAATCGGGAACAATGATGAAACTGAGAGGAAGAAGAAGAGATTGAAATATAAAGAGGGAACACAGAGATATTAGCAAAAGAGCGAATTTCAGAGAGAAATAATTGGGGAGGGGAAGATTACGGGGGATAAACTGATAGCCGAGAACAGAGGGACAAAGCTATGCTTTTTTGTTTATTTTTTTTCCTTAAAATCTATTTTATCTGTTGGTACCAACAAAACGATTGACGTAGACAAAGCTAAGTAAATCCATTCAGTAGATATGAGAAATTTATTATTACAATATAACATATCATTTTGATATACCCATACAGTGAACACGTAAGTGAGCCAATTACACATTTTAATTTATTAATAATTCCAGATTATGCAAATCTATTAAAATCAATGATTATTATTAATTTGTATTGTGAATATATTATAGCGTAAAATACAAAAATTTAAAATTTAAAAATGTGTAAGAAAAAAAATATTCTACATATTAATTAGTTCGAATAAGTAGTAATGTTTGTAATCCGTAGTAAGAGCATATTAAATCTTAAAAAATCGGCAGTTGACAGTTTAATATGTACCAAAATTTCATAACAATATTTTATTTCAAAATAATTTGTTGATCAATAATTAATTGAAATATCTATGTTTGTCTTAGATGTATATCATTATTTTTAATCCAATTACAATTACAAAAAATCAAATTGCAAAAATATATAGAATCTGGCTCCAAATAATGAAAACGATACCAATTGTATTTTGGAAGCTATTGCAAATTTAGCATGGGAAGATGAGTAAACATATATAATAAAAGGACACATAATAATCTATTAAAGTCGATGGCCCATAGTAATGTGTATTGTGAGGATATTATGCTGTTAAATACAAAATTTAAAACTTAATAACAGAATATTAAGAAATTAAAATTCTCGAATAAATGATAATATTTATAAGCCGTAATAAGGGCATGTTATGTCAAATAAACTTTTTGGAAAAAAACACGAAATGTCAACTTTTATGTTAAGATTGCAGCATAGTGTTCTAAAAAGAACAATAGTTTTTTTGTTATTCTTATATGGGCATAATATTGTGATGATATTATGGCGTATGTTAGGTCACACAACACTGTATAAGGGGGTTGAATACCGTGTTATTACAATCAAATCGATTTTGAACATAAGTAACAGTAAACAAATATATTCAATATGATAAACTCTGTTACAATGGAACCGTTTCCTCTCAGTGATAAACAAATATCACTAAAAGCTGCTAGGTTACAATGAATAATGTATCTCGATAATGATAACACGTATAGTGTAAACCCTAAGTCTGTGTTTATATACTACACAGTTACAAGATAACTTCTAATTGATATGGAATATAATTCCGTCTCCTAAAATATATCAATCAGATATCTTATACAAGTCTTTCAGTCTTCTAACTCTTTCCATGTATATCTTCCTTTATTTTAGTCTCGATCTTCTACTGTTAATCAGCTTCCTTCCTTAACTGTAAGTCCTCCCGCACTTAAGTTCTGATATGACCTTAAGTTCTGATATTAAGTTATGACTTCCAGTAAGTACTGATTCCAGTAAGTCCTGATATTTCCTGTTAGTCAAGATCTGAAAACTAAACATGAAACATATTAGACATGACATCTCAAATGTTTCATCATAATCAATACCCTTTTGTTGAGAGTAGCCTTTAGCAACCAGCCTTACTTTATTTCTTGTAATTATGCCATCACTTTCAGTTTTGTTTCTGAACACCCATTTAGTACCAACAATAGATCCGTTCTTTGGTCTTAGCACTAAGGTCCAGACTTTATTTCTTTCAAATTCATTTAACTCTTCCTGCATTGCTTGCACCCAATCAGCATCTTGAAGAGCTTCATCCACTTTTTTTGGTTCAGACTGAGATAGAAAGGAATGATAGAGACATTCATTTGATGTTGCAGTTCTAGTTCTGACACCTGCTTCAGGATCTCCAATAATTAAGTCAGGTGTATGTGATTTGGTCCACTTGCTTGCAGATGGAAGTTGATTTCTAGAACTGGATCCTCTCCATGATCCATGTTATCTCCAACAGTATTTTATGATGCTCCCCTATAGTTATGCTCTCTGAGACTTCAGATTTTGAGTTAGATCAATCAGGATTTGAAGAAACATAGTTTCCAGAATTATCAGAATTTGGCTCATCAGAGCTTGATGAATCAGAACTTGAAGAGCCAGTGACAGGTTCTGATGCTTCTTGAGAGTCTTGAGTTGTGGTAGGATCTTCAGCTTGCTCCCCCTGGACAGGTGCATTTTCCCTTGGAGTAGTTACCACAGTTTCAATGACATCAGACTTTAACCCGTTAGAACTTACAGGATCAGGATTTAAGTCATCAGAACTTACAGAATCAGAATTTAAATCTTCATTTTCAAATCTCAGCTGATCATGATCATTGAAATCTTCAAGTCTAGTCATCTTCTTATCATCAAAAGATACATTGAGAGATTCCATGACAACCCTTGTTCTTAAATTATAGACTCTGAAGGCCTTCGTGGAAAGTGAATATCCAACAAAAAATCCTTCATCAGCTTTTAGATCAAATTTTGACTGATGTTCATGATGAGTCTTAAGAACAAAACACTTGCATCCAAATACATGAAAATATTTCAAATTTGGCTTCTTTTTCTTCACCATCTCATATGGTGTTTTTCCATGCTTGTTTATGAGTGTAGCAATCTTTGTAAAACAAGCATTCTGCACAGCTTCAGCCCAAAAGTAGGTCTGGTAGCTTTGCTTCATCAAGCATAGTTCGTGCAACTTCAATAGAAGAGTCCCGTTCTTTCTTTCTACAACTCCATTTTGTTGTGGAGTTCCAGGTGCAGAAAATTCCTATTTGATTCCATGCTCTTTGTAGAACTCTTCCATTATTGAATTCTTGAACTCAGTGCCATTATCACTCCTTATGATTTTAACAGAATCTTTGACCAATTTATCCAGCTGTTTGACATGATCAGTTAGAGTAGATGCAGTTTTAGTCTTCTTGTGCAAGAAATACACCCAAGTGTATCTTGTGAACTCATCCACTATAACCATAGCATATTTCTTCTTTGCAATAGACATGACATTGACTGGACCAAATAGATCAACATGCAGTAGGTGATAAGGCTAAAGAATTGAGGATTCAGTTTTGCTCTTGAATGAAGATTTTCTTTGTTTTGCCTTTTGACATGAATCACAAAGGCCATCAGGAGCAAATACTGACTTTGGCAATCCACTCACAAGATCTTTCTTTACAAGCTCATTTATGTTGTTGAAATTTAAATGAGAAAGTCTTTTATGCCAATTCCAGCTTTCTTCAATTGATGCTCTACTCAACGGACAGATTACAGAACCATCAGAACTTGTTGAAAGTCTAGCTTCATAAATGTTACCATGCCTGTAACCTTTTAGAATCACTTTTCCTGTAGAATTACTTACAACTTCACAGTGTTCTTCAAAGAAATCCACATGATAACCTCTGTCACATATTTGACTCACACTCAGCAGATTGTGTTTAAGTCCTGAGACAAGAGCTACTGTTTCAATGATGACATTCCCAAGATTTATATTACCATATCCCAGAGTTTTTCCCATATTGCCATCTCCATAAGAAACTCCTGGGCCAGCTTTCTCCACAAAGTCTGATAGCAGGGCTTTATTTCCAGTCATATGTCTTGAACATCCACTGTCCAGCACTAGGATATCTTTCATGTTGCCCTGCAATCACAAAGACCACTAATGGTTGGTTTTAAGGACCCAGACTTGCTTGGATCCTTTGGCCTTATTAAGTTTGTTAGCATTTGCAGCGGATTTAATTTCAGAGTTTATGCTAACATGCTGTTTATCAGAATTTACAGTATCAGACTTTGTATCAGAACTTACACTTGAAGGAATAATAGTAACTTTCTTTAAAGAAGGTTTTATTTGATAATAATCATAGTACAAACTATGATATTCCTTATAAGTATAAATGGAATTCCATAATCTACCACAATGAAAACAAGGATTTTGTGGTTTAAACCTAACAGACTGACTCTTAATTCCTGACTTAGGAGGTAAAGAGTTTATATTCTTATTCTTCCTGCAAAAAGAAGCAAGTTGGTTAGAGTTTCCACAGTTATAATATTTATTTCTAGGAGCATTAGGAATAGGCGTATAATTATTGCTTTTATTCACACCTTCCTTACCATTCCTATTTTTCCTAGCTGCCTCGACCTTGTTTACATTTCTAATCTCTTTCAGCTTATGCTTAAGCTGCTTCTTTGTTATTAAGCCTATGTTAACTTCAGCTGGTTTATCCTGTTCTAATTTGTCAGAAGTTGACTTTTCCTTAACTTCTGCTACAGATTCTTTCAGCTTTTCAGAATCAGACTTTACAGTTTTAGCTACAAACTTAACAGGATTTACCTTTGGCTTAGTAGTCTGTTTAACAATAATTGGCTCAATTTGTTCAGTTCCTTTTTCACTTTTATCATCTCCATAACCTAAACCCTCTTTCCAGTTTCCATTACTTAATAAATTATGAGTTGTTCTGCCAGAGTTAGTCCAAGTCCTGATAATCTCTCTTTCTTTTTCTAACTCAGTTTTTAGATTTTCATTCAATTTTAGCACTTCATCTCTAACATAAAAAGCATCATCTCTATCTTTCTGAGTTTGATGGAACACAACTAACTCTTTTTCTAAGTAATCATTCCTTTTCTTATAAGCAAGATTTTCAGAAGTTAATCTTTCACATGTTAAAGTTTGATCTCTGTAACTAATAAACATGGTTTTAAGATATAATCTCAACTCAGTAATATCATCAGTATGAAAAGCATAAGTTGTTTGAGGTACCTTCAATTCAGCAGTTTCAGGGCTGCTATCAGCTTTTGCCATCAAGGCATAGTTCACCTCATCTTCAGAATCTGAAAAGTCTATCCAGCTTTTCTTCTTTGTGACAAGTGCCTTGCCTTTGTCACTCTTTCCTTTCTTGCAGTCAGGAGATATGTGGCCTCTTTCACCACAATTGTAGCATTTGACATTTGAGTTATCTCCTTTGTCAGACTTTGCACTTTTGCCTTCAGACTTTCTGAACCCTTTATTATCAGCACTTACACCTTTCCTGGAAAACTTCTTTCCCTTTCTGAATTTTCTGTAGGCTATCTTTGTGATACCCTTCACCATAAGAGCACATAATTTCATCGTCTCTGTATCATCATCCATTTCAGGTAAGCTTTCAGTTTCTGAATCATCATCATCAGAATATGATGACTCCGAATTAGACTTTATGATGATAGCCTTTTCTTTTCCCTTCTTGGAGACAACAACTTTAGGAGATTCCTTCTCAGCCCTAAGAGCAACTATCCTTGACTTTCTCCCATGTCTCTTGCTCCTTTGATCCATCTCAAGTTCATAAGTCTTGAGCATACCATAAATTTCAACAAGAGTAATTTCATCAAGAGCATAGTTGTCTCTTATGGTAGTAGACTTCAAATCTCAATTTTCATTTTTGAATCTTCAATATCATATTCCTTGTCCACCAGTGACAGATGATTCACCAGCTTTTGAGTCAAAGTGCTCATACTCTTGAGTGAGTATAGTCCTCATGTTCTTTTTGATTACATCAGTTCCCTGGAATCTTGTCTCCAAAGCATCCCATATCTCCTTTGCAGTCTTGCAATTAATTACCCTGTTTGACATGACATTATCAATGGTACTATGCAGAAAATGGCTTACCCTTGCATCCTTGGAAATAAATGAGATATCTTCAGCTGTATACTCACTTTTATCCTTAGGTATGGTCATTGCTGGTTGATCTGCAACTGCAACAGAGAGCTTGGTAGGCTTATATTGTCCTTCATTAATCCTATCAAGGTATTATAGATCTGTAGCTTCCAGAAACATAGCCATCTTCACTTTCCATATGGGATACTCAGAAGGTCTCAGTATGGGAACCCTAATAGTCTCATATCGACTATGGATTTGAGTGTTTTTAGTTTCTTCAGTTTTGGTGGGCTTGGTTGGAGTTTGTACTTCTTCAGACGTGATTGTTTGGATCTTTACTGTATGTGTGTTAACAGATAAGCTCTGATACCACTTGTTAGGTCACACAACACTGTAGAAGGGGGTTGAATACAGTGTTATTACAATCAAATCGATTTTGAACACAAGTAACAGTAAATAGATATATTCAATATTATAAACTCTGTTACAATGGAACTGTTCTCTCTCAGTGATGAACAAATATCACTAAGAGCTGCTAGGTTACAATGAATAATGTATCTCGATAATGATAACACATATAGTGTAAATCCTAAGTCTGTGTTTATGTACTACACAGTTATAAGATAACTTCTAATTGATATGGAATATAATTCTGTCTCCTAAAATATATCAATCAGATATCTTATACAAGTCTTTCAGTCTTCTAACTCTTTCCATGCATAACTTCCTTTGTTTTAGTCTCGATCTTCTACTGTTAATCAGCTTCCTTCCTTAACTGTAAGTCCTCCCGCACTTAAGTTCTGATATGACCTTAAGTTCGGATATTAAGTTCTGACTTCCAGTAAGTACTGATTTCGGTAAGTCCTGATATTTCCTGTTAGTCAAGATCTGAAAACTAAACATGAAACATATTAGACATGACATCTCAAATATATCTAACAGCGTAGAAAACAAAAAGTTAAAACTTCGCCTGAAAAATTATTCTACATATTAATTAGCTCCAATAAGTAGTAATGCTTTTATCCGTAGTAAGAGCATATTAAGTCTCAAAAATTCTGCAAATGATAGTTTTCATCGGAGCCTGTCGCTTAAATGCGGTTTACCTTGGTTCACATGATTTGTAGGCTATTGCGTGAGCTAGTAGGGTTTACCCAGTGCACCCGAAGGGTAGCGGTTGCGGGTTACCTACGTAAAAAAAATATATGTACAATCATTTGATAACAATGTTTTAGTTCAAAATAATTTTTTGATCAATAATTTTGAAATATCTATGTTTGTTTTAGACGTCTATTATTATTTTTAATCAAATTACACTTACAAAACATCTTATTGCAAAAAGATATTTAATCCGTGAGAGAATAAAAAAATGATGTCAATTGTATTTTGGAAGCTATTACTAATTTAGCATGGGAAGATGAGTGAACATGTATAACAAAATGACACATAATAATTTTTTTTAAAAAGTTAACGAACTATATTTTGTATTCTCTTAAAATGCGTGTCGGGCCCTCTCCCAGAAACGATAACAATTGCGAGGGACAGAGGGAGTAACATAATACTGAGAAATTAAAAATCTCGAATAAATAGTATTGTTTATAACCCGTAATAAGGACATATTCAGTCAAGTAAACTTATTTGGAAAAAATAATTCACGAATTATTAACTTTTATGATAAGATTACAGCATATTGTTCTAAAAATAATAAATTTTTTTTGTTAGCAAATAAATAATATTTACTTGCTCTTTTAAATGTTTTTTTAAAATTTAAACATTTTCATAATTATGTAACTAAATTATGTAATCTTACTTAATATTCATAATTATGCAATAACTTATAATTATTTTATTACATCTTTCCAACTAAATAAACACAAATCATAATTACACATAGAGATGCGTGCTGTTTGACTTTTTTGTTGTTCAATAATTTTTTGGTATCTTGATCAAAATAAAACCTTGCATGCAAAGCCCCATTCAAAGTGAATATTACAACTAAACCGCAATCCAACTCTGCACGGAGCATCAGCTGAAAACTTTTCCATCTGATAATTCAACAGTTGTCATGGAGGTATGTATCTACTCTATCCTTCAATTAGGAACGTGATGATTCAATATCAATCTCCAATAGATGTTTATTTTCTATGATTTATTCAATCCTGCTCATGTTTATATACAAATAAGTATAGTGAATAGCCTACATTGATGATTATATGAAAATAGTTATTAAGATTAGTGTAGGATTGACAATGTAATCTCATGATAATATTGTGTATTGATTCATATTGGGTATTTTTTCATATAGTATTGCCATATTGTAAATTGACTTATATGGTGAAAAATCAATCCAAATCTTTTAAGTATGTGGTTGGTAGTCTTAATCTGTTTTGGCTAGCAATGTATGTTGTGATTTTGGCTATATTGGTTTATTACTGGGACAGTCATTATAGATATTCAAGTCTGATATATTGATTTATAATAGTATCTGCCATGATTGTATTAAGAGATGTTTAGCATTGTTCCTGGACTTTGCATCTAACCTGATTCACAGTAGTAAGAGCTACTACAATATTCTGTAATCCATTAGCAAAATGATTATGCTTGGATTAGAAGCCAAAAAAAACAATAAAATTACAATTGTTGCATTGCACTGGTCTCGTTAATTGGCCAATTAGACTTAATAATTTGTAGTTGCTAATTATACTTATGTATATTATTCCATCTCAGCAGTAATACTGTGAGCCTGTTAAAATTCTAGCATTCATCATTCAGGTTGATGCCACAATGCAACCTCTCATGGATGAATTGGTAAATAACTTACTCAGTTGTCCCACTACATGTACTGACTTTGATAATTGAGTAAATGAATAAGTCATTGCTTATGCCTGCAGAAATTACCACTCTCCATTGTTTCTACATATGGAGAAAATCTTCCTGGTAATGGATTAATAATGTTTCCAAGTGGCCAACATGTACAATTCTCTTATGAGAAAAATAGGGAAAGCTTAACTGGAGTTGGGGAACTCAACAATTTGTTCAAAAAAGGCATTGGTTGTAAACTTCTTATCTGCTATAAAGGTGAAGGAAATTTTCAGGGTCACGTTTTTTATCAGATGGGATGTGAAATAGAGTATATCATACCAGAAAAATTGAATTTCTATGTGGCCAAACAAGGTAAAACTCTAATCTACTCTTCACTATATGGCTGAGCATTGCATTATTTTAAGTCATGATTGTAATTATACTTTTTACAAACATGATCAGCCAATGTTGCTGAAGCTGGATGGAAAATTTTAGTTGAAGCTAATGAGAATACAATCTATGATGGCTTAGTTGTAAGTTATTTTCTTATAAACTTCTAAAATGCTTTAATCGGGCAAAACTTTCTGGTTTATATAATAGGAATACATAGGATAAATATGTTTTCACTTTTGATGCAGGATATTCCACATTCTTTCATGGCACGCTTTGGCAAGCATATTCCCGATGTTGTTCTCTATTGTTTCCCTTTGGATACAGTGTTTACAGGTTATTTTTCCAAATATGATAAAAAGTTCTTGGGTCTCAATAAAATTCCAGCAAATATTGAACTCAACCTGAGAGATTTTATCGTGTTCACCAACTAGGAAGCGGGTCGATTTGATGGTGTCATTTTTAACAAATATGGAGTGCAAAGGATGTTTGTACATCAGATCCCAAAGCTTGGTGAGAACTTTAATAATAACTACTCCGTTATACAGTATGGTCATATTAATTGACGATCATTGCTGAACTTACATAAACTATTTTAGGTTTATACTGAACTAATTGTTTACCTCCATTTGAACACACATATTTAAAGATACAAATGATCTTTTTCTTTATGCAAAAAATGTCCAGGGAACATAGGTCGGGAATAATGGAATGGAGATGAATTCGAGTGAAAACATTTCATGACCATGCTTGCGTGTCTGCTGATATTCCAATGTTTTTAACTTATGCTTTCAACAAAGACATGTAATATTGATACAGTAGCCAATTGTTTTGGCATGGATTACACTTTTAGACGTATCATTGCAAACATGGCATTTGCCATGTTTGGTATTACTGAATTGTTATAATTTTTGATAATTATCGACTAAAGATGACATTGGGCTTATGTATTAATTCCTTAGGTGACTCCATTAAGGTACTTACCTAATCATAGTATCAACGCATGTCCTATGAATTACACATATTTAGTTGCGGTTTAATGAAAGAGCATATAATAACCCACGTGTAGATTTAAAATCTATGTCAGTTACACTTGTATTATAACTAATATCTCATGATACTAATGAAAACTATAGTTTCACAATGATGGTTTCAATGACTACAAATTTGGAAACTCAGGGATTCCGTATGTCCGTGATATTTACAAACTGATCACGTCTAACAACTTTGAGGTTATCTTCCCATGGCAAAATTGATTTTCTGTCCAAAATATGGCCAATTATGTATTCTGCCTTATTTGTAATTATGGTTTTGACATCACAAAATCTATAATTATATAATTATTATCTCTATCATATCTTTATTTATTATAATAAAATATTGTATCATACAATCTATCTTGGACATTTACATGTTCAAAACACATATATTACAGCACATTCTTCATCTTAGTTTGATCAACAACAAAGAACAATAACATTTCATTCAACATAAAAGCTAGAAATTAAAAAAGTTAAACTACCAAATGTTTCAATTTCGTACTAAATTCAATAAAACTGCAAAACATCAGTCACAAACATCACCAAGCAAGATCTTGAACAAAAGTAACTGCACTTTGCAATGACCACAACCTGAATTCCATATGTGTGACATGGTTAAACGTTCATTAAAAAATTCACCTTCTTTACGGTACTTCTCTTTCACAGTCAACTCACAAAGTGAATACCAAAGCTGTTCACCAAAAGGATTTCCTTCAATCCTGTTTATCGGGTCTTTATTGCTTGTATTTGGACAAAATTTAGAAAGAAGAAGCAAATTGTCTACATCCGATATGTACCTGTACATATTCTCAAGCAAATGAACAATGTCTACTAACTTCGATTTAAGATCAACCATTCCAACAATATGAGACATTTATTTAACAACCTGATCTTTTTCATATGGTCTGTACACGGCTCTAAAAAACACAAAACTAAAATAAGATGGAAAATGAATAGCGGAGAGAAAAGAGAGAGTTTGAAGATTCTGATCCACATTATTGCGCATGAAAAGCATTCGAACCGAGGTATAAAACATAGCTTTCTGAATTTCAAGAGAAATGGCAAAATGAATAAAGCCATGGAATTGGTCATGCCTAACTTCTAGATAATGATTATGGTACCGATATAGAGCATCCCAGTTGAGCTTCTGCAACATCTCTTTAACTTGGATTAGGCTCGCTTTGGTGAAATAGGACATCAACAACTTTCTAAACATGTGAAAGCTATCAAGATCGTGTATTAGGAATGTAAACAATATAGCCATAATATCAGTATTGACAGTGAAAATGTTAAAGTTTTCCATGATGCAGTGAAGATAGTTATTTGGTAATGAAGCAGAATTAGAATGATAACTGATTATGATAAGGTCTAAATAATAGATTAACTAATAAATGCAACTGTTATACATGTAAAGGCGGGCAAACTTGGAGTTGTTCAACTCTGTAGAAATATAAAATGGTTTATGTTTTCCAATTACTTGAATTAACTGTATTGAATTTGAAGAAAAACTTTTCACTTTATACTCTACTTGTTCATTCTTTAAAGAGTTGTAACTTCAGAAATGCGTAATGATTAAATGGCAGTAATTTGGATTATTGGAAAGTACTACTACATCATTATGACTCGTAATAATAAAAACAATTGCCAAAATATTTTTGCCTTGTGGGAATAAACATAATCATGGCTTTAATTGAGTAACGTGTCAGTAACAAAATACAACATTGTAGGTAATGGAAAAATTAGGAATGGATAATCCATGTAACATCAAATCAAACATATTTACATATTCAAATATTTACTAAGTACAATATTTATTTACATTGATATATAAAACCAAACTGTACTTTATTTTTACATTTTTACATAAGGATTCAGTACTTATATATAATTAACAGGAACAAACACAAACAATTGAACATGTTTAGCAATTCACAACCACACCATCTTGAACTGATTTAGGGTTATCAATTTCAACATCTTGAAATCGGGCTTGTGGAGGGCCAATACCTAAATCCATATTAAGAAATTCTTGAATGTTGTCAACAGGTCGGTCCGATGTCTGCAAATCATGGAGATTTTGTCTACCAATAGATGCCAAGCATCTTGCAACAGAGTTCCTTTGCGGATGTACCAAATTAATTTCATAACGAATGAAAGGATCATTAAGACATGAAAGGATAAATCTGAAAGTGCTCATAGTATGTGGTGTTAATCCGTCATCTCTGTAGTACTTGCATTCACGGTAAGCCTGGATATTATCAGTCTCAATGATAACACATTCATACTGGTCTTGAAATGCTCTACTCATTCCTATCAAAACAGCCCATAAAGCACTATTCAGATTAGTTAGGCCTGGAATGGTTCCATATGTTAATCTAAGAAGAAAGCCATTTGAATCTCTCACAAAAATGCCAATGCCATTTCTATTTTGGCCTTCAGGAGCATTCTGAACAAACTCATTGTGAACATTTATCTTGATCCAACCTTGAGCAGGGAATTCCCATACACGTTCAACATGTTCTATGATTATCTGTTTTGTGTTTTGTGTTTTTACTAAAACATTTAAAGACCAACTAATCTCTACCATGACACACTTCTATAAATATAAAAAAAGGTACAGAGATGTGACTATTGGGGAATGGATGTTGAGTTTTATTTATAAAATAGTTTTTTTCCTTAATAACTAACTTCAAACAGTTGTAACTATATAAGATTAACTACCTATAATATATATACTAAAAAAAGGAATCGAAAATTTGGTGTTCCTCTTAACATTGCATTAAACAAGAAAAATGTGATTATCCAAAATTATGAATTAGACGACAAACAAAACCAAAGCGCAATCTTGATAAATTATAATATAAAAACAAACTTGAAACAACCGGAAATAATGTTTAGAGTTCAATATGATAAAGAAATTTCATAAATAAAAACTTAGGAAATTGGATTTCAAGATCGAATGCCCCATCCATGCCACAAAACAGATGCACATCATCACTTCTCCTACAATATTAGAGCATTTTAATGTAAGACACGCATATGTTAAGAGAATAACTCAAAAGCTAATATTACTATTTACCATTTTTATCTTCTTACTGACGAATTTGCAAGATCCTGGGGTCTTTGAACTCTCCGCCTGATCAAATGACTATAATGCAAACATTAGTCAATAATGTTTAGTTATATTCCAAAATATGCAATAACAGTAATTTATGAAAAAAATCTCATACCTCTGACAAATCAAGGGTAGGGAAATCAACATGATTGGATGATTCAGAATTTGACGTGGCATACATGTTTGAATCATACATGTCTTGGGCTTTGATGAAAAAATTTTCAAAAACATCTTTGGCTGTATAAACTTCAACAACAACAATAATTTCTTTCCCGTCCATATCATGCAGAAATGCAGGAAACACTTTAGCAGCTACCTCTTCATGTTTTGGTAATTAAGTTATAAAAATAATTGGTCTGTATTGCAAACAATTTATAATCTGGAAATTTTTTTAAAAATGTAATTGATTGAACCTTTGTTTGCTTCAAATAAGATGTGAAGCGGAGCATCCTATGAGCCGTTTCACAACACGATCCATGAGAAGAATGCTCCATGAGAACGATTGATCCTCAACAACAACCTTTACACTAAATATGTGAGTGAATAAAATTATTAAATAATTCAACATTTCGTTATCCAAAGAAATTGTACAAACCAAATGTTTAATATATTATTCCCTATGTGTCAACATCTTTTTTCAGCAACTGGAAAAGAGCGATTACATTTACCGCATTTAAATCTATTCCCAACTTCAACAACTTCTAAATGACATTTGCTACATGAATATGAAAACCAAGGATGTCCTTCCTCCAACTTAGCAATTGTGAAACCACAATACTGTTAGTGTTTGTGCCCTAGAGACAACATTATGATATTTTAGTTTAAGATATTGGGATTATTAATGTTTATATTCTATCAATTATTCCCTTTATAATTTATTAATTATTAATTTACTACGATATAAATGTTAGATTAATAAATGTCCTTGGAATATGATATGCAATTCTATATCTCTAAGTACGTGACTTAGGAATGAGATTATGAGAATAGTATCAATATTCCTAAAGGTCCCTAGTCGAGTATTATTATTAAGGGACAATAATAATGCATTAAAACTAGTGTGTTTGTTGACTGATGATCACATCTCATTGATCATAGGTATGATGATACTAAAGTCATAAAAACAGGCAGATGTATATGTACATGGTGCTGGATAGACCCGATGTGAGATTCTACATGTCTGTTGTGTTATAAGTAATTCTCACAGTGATAATGATGTAATGGTCCTTAGACCTGAAGTCATTATATTTCTATAAGAGAATTAATATACATTGATTCCATTAAAAGTTATCATTGACCGGGTAATGATAAAAGTGGACATTGGGTATATTATAAATTGTATGAGAAATATGAATGATCTAGATGGGATTTAACCCTCCTATTTTAGGAGTGATATTATTGGCCTCTTGTGTGAGCTAGACTATGAAATGCGTGATCACGCTCAAATATTGATTTGATATGATAGTCTACTCACTGATCAAGGAAACTTGGATTAAACTATGATGAGGATGACACATTACATGCCTCTAGTTTAATCTATAATATTTGGTTAAAAGGATTATATTACATTATACATTATTCACGAAAGGTTTAATCGATCACCGATTCAATTATTATTACTTGAGTAGCAATGATGTATTACTAGATGCCGCTCATTGTTTACAATTTTAAATTAGATTTAAAATTCGTTGCCAATGTAATAATAACCTATAGGGTCACACACAAAGAATGCATGAAGTATTATTTAATTTAAATTGGATTTAAATTATATTAAAGTAATTTGAATTATTTATAATATTAATTAAGTTTGACTTAATTAATTAGATAAATAATGATATTCAAATTTACTAATATTAATTATGAAATTTATTTGTTAAATAATTAAGTGAGACTTAATTATAATACAAATAGGAATTTCTAATTAATAATAACTCCTAATTAGTTAAGAGTTATAATTCTTTTTTCTACTCTTTATATAACATCTCTTGTGTGACTGATTTTTTGGTGTGCAAGACTTTTACTAAAACCCTAGCCACCAAGAGAGTGAAAGGAATATGTCCTAAGCCAATCACGTATTAGGATTTAGGAATAACTTCCTGTGTAATCTGTTTTGATTTCATTGATATTAATAAAAGACTTGTTTTGTTTTTTATAACGGGCTTTATCTATTTAAGTGTTTAAATAAGATATACCATAGTTTAGGGTAAAGCTTTTTATGGATTATGATGAGATCATAATAGTGAGACCTAAAAGATGATAAATCTAAACTTAAATAGTTCCTGGTCGTAGGATTACTAACTGGTAATTAATAATCCGCAGAGATCGGTACATACTATGCTTGCTTCATTATGAAGGATGTATGTTCTCATAGACATTTGTGTGGTGACACTATAGCTAGTATGTAGGTGCTTATTATGGAATAAGTTCACTGAACATGACTCGCACAGCTGAACAACTGATGGAGTTCAATCACGTGTCAGCAGTTGTTCACATAGTGATAGTTGTACAAGTATCCTTAGACTTGAGGTCATCATAGTCATCTTGTGTACACTGAACTATGCTTTGGTTTAGTTCTTAGTCTCCAGGGACAATTATTAGGGCTCTACTGGGTATAGGAATTTCTACACGAAGATAGTGTATGATCAATAAAGGATCTACCCCTTCCAGTGAAGGAAGCGAATGTTCAAGGCTGATCCACTTATGCTAGTTCAGAAATCTCTGGCCAGAGTGAATGAAATTAGAAAGGAGTTTCTAATTTGCATAGAACTACGCATAGTAAATGGTAAGCAAGTGATTAAATTAGATAGGCTTGACACGAGATCCATGCCTTGTATTTAATCGGGACATTGTAGGGAGGAAGGAGTTTATTGTACGGTAACTATTCACTGAATAGGTTCTTGGTATTCTAAGCAGTGAATTCATATTATCCGGATAGTCACGATATGCTGAGAAGTATCCCTCACGATGTAGAATAAATGTGATTAATTAATTAATCATATTTAATAAATTAGAGAATTTATATAAATAATGATAAAATAGTTTTATTATTATTTATTTCTACTACCGGCTTAATATTGAACCTACAGGGTCACACCATAAAAAGAGAATGATTTAATGGTGGAGGAATTAATTAATAATGGCTAATAATTATTTATTTGTGAAATAAATAATTAATTGGCAAATTTAATAATTGATTAAATGAGATTTAATTGATTATAAATTAATTAAGAAAAGTTCTTAATATTATTAATTAAGGATTTAATTTTTGGAAATTAAATCAAGAGAGAGAATTATTTCTAAAGTGTTTAGAAAAAGGATTAATAATTAAAAGGTGTTTTAATTATTAATGAGAATAATAAATGGAATAATAATAATAATATTTATGGGAAAATTTCAGCTGAAAATTTTGCCTATAAATATACTATTATAGACCCTATTTTTATCCGAACCCCAAAAACCCAAAAAGTTTGGAAAACCCAATTCTCTCCACCTCCTTCCTCCTCCTTAACATCGTTTTCTTGGTGGATACCGGTGGAGTACTTTACACTTGAGGAGCAACTGCTAAGGATCTCTGATCGTTGTCTCCGAATTATTTTAAAGGTTAGATTCGATCCCTCGAATTTTTATTCATGATCTGTATGCTTTTATTTGGATTTTATGTGTGTAAAAGTGTTTTACCATGCCCCCGCTGCGATTAAAATCGAACATTGGTATCAGAGCATAGGTTGTATGCATATAGATCTGTGGTAAAAATTTCAGAATTTTATGTGCTTGTATGAATTAATTATGATTTTTACAAGTTATATCATGGATTAATTTTGTCTGATGAGAAATCGTTTCTCAGAATAATTTTGAATATTGATCTGGGTTCTATAAGTGTTGTAGATCGTCTGGGTATTTTTTTCATAATTTTATGATGTATAGATTTTTTATTCTGAATTTTTGAAGTTCTTGCAATTAAATTCGTAATTAAATAAATCAAATATATATGAATTGTAAGTATGTTTATATATTTGTATATCTGCTGCTGTATATTTGTCAGTTGAATGCTGCTGCACGGAGAAAGACAAAGAAACAGTCAGATGTACGCCGGCACGGAGATCGAGGAAAAGACGGCGGCTGCTGCAGAAAATAAAAAAAAAGGGTGTCGCGCATTCCGGGAATGCGTTACACCCTATGGCGCATTCACGGAATGCGTTACAGCTTTTAATTGGTTAAAAGGGTTGTAACGCATCACCGGAATGCGTTACAGGGCTTGTAACGCGTTCATGTAATGCGTTACAGCCCGACTATCCATATTAAAATTGATTTTCTGGGAGTTTCGTAACTCCGTTTTGGGCGTGCAATATACCGTTGGATTCGTTTTTCTGAGACGGATCTAATGGAGTGATCAATTTTAGTTTATATAAAAGTTTTGAACTGTTTATATTTCCGGAAGTGTTTTAAAGCAGTTTTTAACTGTTTTAACTGCTTTTAAATGCTTCATGTGATACATAGAGATGTATAATGCTTAGACTAATGTGCTAGATGATATAACATACCTACCTTGATGTTTATTCATGTTTATATATGTGATATATGCTTAGTTTATCATGCGATGATAGATTTAGGTGAACTTAAATGAACATAAGGCGTTTGTTAGACAACCTAGTATAGTGAAATTGTTTCATAACCTTAATAATAATATTATGATTACAATCATGAGATTCTTGTGTTTATGAAACACGTAATTGAATATGAATTTTCGATATGAGAGAAAGGATGATTCTGTCAACAACAGATTTCTATCTGTAAGAAAGGGTTATTAAGTGACGCCTCTTGACAATGCTCCACCCGATCTGGGAATCATCTGATTATTGATTATTGATTTGAAATATTTAATTTAAAAGGAAGAATCTCTTTATAATATGATTATGATTGTAACATAATATAATCCCTCTAAAATTAAATAATATCAAGTAGTAATTGGCCAATGATACAACGGGCTTGTGTCGGTCATAGCCTTCCAACATGATAGAAAAGTAGTTCTTATTTTTGAATCATTGTCATTTCGTGCCACAGCCGAGGGCTTTGATTTCGAAATAAGAAATACTTGTCTATTACATAGAGATGTGTACATTGAATAAGAATCTAAAGGTCGTTACGTGCCACAGCCGTGGGCCTTTGGGGACTGATTCAATTGTACGAAATGTTGGGTTAGACTTGACTTAGAATATTGAGTTTGTCGTGCCACAACCGTGACTCAATTATTCAAGAGGCTAAAGTTTGATTAAGGAATACCATTAGATGTAATTGACAAGAGTTGTCTGCCTATTGAACATTACATGGCGTTTCGTGCCACAGCCGGGGTTGTGTAATGGAATGTAGGATCCCTATTCCCACTAGCATTATGAATGCTTAATTTTTCACGTAGGGGGTTGAATAAATTAGATAAACTAGTGGGAGCCACTTATGAATAAAGACCCGATTCATATAGTATTTTGAAATGAAATCGAATATTTGCTAAGTGTTGTTATATGTTTATCATTTATAGATTTACTTTGTACGTTATGTCTTCTGCACTATCACTCAGGAGCATACTAGATGCTCAAAAATTGACTGGTCCTAATTATGCTGACTGGCTTCGAAACTTGAGAATTGTTCTCAGGATTGAGAAGCTGGAATATGTGATTGACTCATCTAAGCCTACTGAACCTGCTAGTGATGCACATAATGATGAACATGTTGTGTATCGTAAGTGGATAGATGATGCAAATGTTGCGCAATACATCATGCTAGCTTCCATGAGCATTGAGCTACAGAAGCAACATGAGCATATGGATGCTCACACTATCCTAATGCATCTACAAGAGTTGTATGATGTGGCGGGGAGGACAGCTCGATATGAGATATCGAAGGAGTTGTTCGGTTGTAGGATGTCTGAGGGATTATCTGTGAATGACCACGTACTTAAGATGATCAATTTGATTGAACGTCTTGGACAACTTGGTTTTGCCATGGATGGGGAGTTGAGCTAAGACTTGGTCTTGCAATCACTTCCGAGTTCGTTCTCGCAGTTTGTTGTGAACTTTCACATGAATAAGTTGGATGTCAGCCTGCCTGAACTCCAAAACATGTTGAAGACTGCAGAATCAAATTTTCCCCTAAGAAGAGTTCTGTTCTTCTAATTGGTGAAGGTTCCAATCCTAAGAAAAGGAAGAGGAACTCTTCCAAGAAGAAGAAAGTAGGTGAAGAAAAGCCGGTTCCACCAAAAGCTGAAGACCCCAAGAGCAAAGTTGTTTGCTTTCACTGTAATAAGGTGGGGCACTAGAAGAGGAACTGCAAGGTTTACCTTGCAGAATTGAAGAAGAAGAAGGGTAGTGAGACTACCGCTTCTGATTCAGGTATGTTCATGATAGAAGTGAATATGTCATTAAATTAAATTTCTACTTGGGTATTAGATACCGCCTGTGGTTCTCAAATCTGCAATTTATTGCAGGGACCAAGGAGAAGTAGGACTCTTGAGGAAGAGGAGGTGATTCTACTGATGGGAAATGGAGCAAGAGTTGCTGCTGTAGATGTAGAATCATTTCATTTACATAGGCCTACGGGCAAGACTATTGTTTTAAATAATTGTTATTTTGTTCCCTCGATTGTGAGGAATATTATTCCCATGTTAGACTTGGGTGGATTTTCATTTATTATTGAGAATAATGAATGTTCTATTCTTAGAGATAATATTCTTTATGGACGTGGTGCTTTAAATAATGGTCTGTATATATGTGACATAATTTACTTCAGATTGAACAAACTAATAAAAGAAAATGGATGATGAAAATCTCACTTCATTATGGCACTGCAGTCTCCATTTAATAGACATGGAGAGAGGGCTGCAAATTTGCTAGGAATGGTACACACAGATGTATGTGGACCAAAGTCTACGCAAGCCATGGGTGGATTTTCATACTTCATTACTTTCATAGATGATAGATCTAGATTCAGATATGTGTTTGATGAAACACAAGTCTGAAGCCTTTGAAAAGTTCAAAGAGTATAAGTATGAAGTGGAGAAATAAACCAAACAGAGTATTATAATTCTTCGATTAGATCGAGGTGGTGAATACTTTAATGGAGTGTTTCTAGATTATCTCAAAGTAAATGGTATAGTCTCCCAGTGGACTCCTCCAGATTGGTATCTGAAAGGAGAAATTGAACTTTGTTAGACATAGTTCGGTCCATGATGAGCTATGCAAATCTTCCAGTATTCCTACGGGGTTATGCATTGGAAACCTCAACATATTTACTGAATAAGGTGCCTTCCAAATCTGTTCCTCAAACTCAGTATGAGATATGGAAAGAAAGGAAACCGAGTCTTAAACACATTAAGATTTGGGGATGTCCAGCTTATGTCAAGAAAGTTGACCCAGATAAGCTGGAATATCGATCCGTAAAATGTAGTTTTGTGGGATATCCTAAAGAGATTTTAGGGTATTACTTTTACACCGATCATCGGGTGTTTGTCTCCAGACATGCTACCTTCTTGGAAATGAGTTTATCCTTGAAGGAAACAGTGGGAGCAAAATTGAACTTGATGAAGTTCAAGAAGCACAAACTACTACGGATCAAGTGGAAACACCTGTTCTGACTGAACAACCTTTTGTGGAACAGCCCATTCATAGGTCAGGGAGAGTGTCTCGCCAACCTGAGAGGTAATATGGCCTTGTCATTGAGAATGACAATGAGTTGTCAATCATTGATGATGACGACCCTGTGACCTATAATGAGGCTATGAGTAGTGTTGACTCAGAGAAATGGCATAGTGCCATGAAATCCGGAATGGAATCTATGTATACGGTATACGTAAGAATGATTAGAGCAGATGGCCAGGTGGAGACCTTTAAGGTCAGGCTTTTGGAAAAAGGACTCAAACAAAGGCAATGGATTGACTTTGATGAAACCTTTTACCTATAGCCCTGTTAAAATCAGTTCGGATTTTGCATGCGATTGCTGCTTACTACGACTATGAGATCTAGCATATAGCCAGATGGTTTTCTTTCCAAGGGAAATGAAAACCTAGTGTGTAAGCTGCTGCGAACCATATGTGGTCTAAAGCAAGCTTCTCGAAAGATGGAAAATTCATTCTGATGAGACAATCAAAGAGTTTGATTTTATCAAAAACGCAGATGAACCATGCGTCTACAAAAGGGTTAGTGGGAGCGTGGTAACATTTCTTATATTGTATGGAATTAGAGTTAACACATATAACAACATAGCAGACCCACTCACAAAGCTACTTTATGAAAGTCACTTTGATCGTCATAAAGACAAGATGGGTATTAGATACCAGAGTGATTGGCTTTAGTACAAGTGGGAGATTGAAAGGAATATGTCCTAAGTCCAATCATGTATTAGGATTTAGGAATAACTTCCTGTGTAATCTGTTTTGATTTCATTGATATTAATAAAAGACTTGTTTTGTTTTTTATAATGGGCTTTATCTATTTAAGTGTTTAAATAAGATATACCATAGTTTAGAGTAAAGCTTTTTATGGATTATAATGAGATCATAATAGTGAGACCTAAAAGATGATAACTCTAAACTTAAATAGTTCCTGGTCGTAGGATTACTAACTGGTAATTAATAATCCGCAGAGATCGGTACATACTATGCTTGCTTCATTATGAAGGATGTCTGTTCTCATAGACATTTGTGTGGTGACACTATAGCTAGTATGTAGGTGCTTATTATGGAATAAGTTCACTGAACATGACTCGCACAGCTGAACAACTGATGGAGTTCACTAACGTGTCAGCAGTTGTTCACATAGTGATAGTTGTACAAGTATCCTTAGACTTGAGGTCATCATAGTCATCATGTGTACACTGAACTATGTTTTGGTTTAGTTCTTAGTCTTCAGGGATAATTATTAGGGCTCTACTGGGTATAGGAATTTCTACACGAAGATAGTGTATGATCAATAAAGGATCTACCCCTTCCAGTGAAGGAAGCGAATGTTCAAGGCTGATCCACTTATGCTAGTTCAGGAATCTCTGGCCAGAGTGAATGAAATTAGAAAGGAGTTTCTAATTTGCATAGAACTACGCATAGTAAATGGTAAGCAAGTGATTAAATTAGATAGGCTTGACACGAGATCCATGCCTTGTATTTAATCGGGACATTGTAGGGTGGAAGGAGTTTATTGTACGGTAACTATTCACTGAATAGGTTCTTGGTATTCTAAGCAGTGAATTCATATTATCCGGATAGTCGCGATATGCTGAGAAGTATCCCTCACGATGTAGAATAAATGTGATTAATTAATTAATCATATTTAATAAATTAGAGAATTTATATAAATAATGATAAAATAGTTTTATTATTATTTATTTCTACTACCGGCTTAATATTGAACCTACAGGGTCACACCATAAAAAGAGAATGATTTAATGGTGGAGGAATTAATTAATAATGGCTAATAATTATTTATTTGTGAAATAAATAATTAATTGGCAAATTTAATAATTGATTAAATGAAATTTAATTGATTATAAATTAATTAAGAAAAGTTCTTAATATTATTAATTAAGGATTTAATTTTTGGAAATTAAATCAAGAGAGAGAATTATTTCTAAAGTGTTTAGAAAAAGGATTAATAACTAAAAGGTGTTTTAATTATTAATGAGAATAATAAATGGAATAATAATAATAATAATAATATTTATGGGAAAATTTCAGCTGAAAATTTTGCCTATAAATATACTATTATAGACCCTATTTTTATTCGAACCCCAAAAACCCAAAAAGTTTGGAAAACCCAATTCTCTCCACCTCCTTCCTCCTCCTTAACATCGTTTTCTTGGTGGATACCGGTGGAGTGCTTCACACTTGAGGAGCAACTGCTAAGGATCTCTGATCGTTGTCTCCGAATTATTTTAAAGGTTAGATTCGATCCCTCAAATTTTTATTCATGATCTGTATGCTTTTATTTGGATTTTATGTGTGTAAAAGTGTTTTACCATGCCCCCGTTGCGATTAAAATCCAACAGAGAGAAGCTGGAGATAGCAAGAAGAAAAGAGTTTGTGCTAGTACACATCCAATCCTTGAGTTCAAGTATTCGTGTGGATACCGATAGAGCGTAGATCGTGAGAGCGGGATGCATGGTGATTGAACAAGCTTTGGATCTCCATTAGTCAACCAATTTGTAAAGCTTCTTAAGGTAAACAATCTAATCTACGAATTAAATATCTATTTTTCGCATGGATCCTGCGGTGAGTTTTGAAAATTCTGTTTTTACGTTTTTAATTATGTTTCCGTTGTGTTTATGTGCTCAAAATCCTTCAATGGCATCAGAGCTACTTGCGAAAAGTGTTTAATTCGTTTATGTGTTTACTGGTTTTATGATGATAACATGTATACAATATTCCATGACTGTTATGTATGCGATTTTGTATGTTTTACATTTTGTTATGTTTATATATGCGTATATATATATGTTTTGAATATATGATATTCATGAGAGTTGTATAATCATATGATGATTATATAATCTGTATATATACTGATATATACATGTTTTGTGTTTGTTTTTATTATAAGAATTGTATTTGATACGATTCTGAATCAGATGCAGCGGGTTTGCTGAAATCTGTGTCTGGTGTCCGATTTTGGCGAACAAATACGCTATTTCATATGGAATCGAGTGTCTGAACGTAATTGATAGATAAAGCTATCATTGACTAAATCGTAAGGTGTTTGACATCATTTAAGCCCTGTAATCTACGATTTAATGTTATCAGATTTAATTTTGAATTTTCTGATTTTTTTGATATTTGGTTTTTATGATTAGATCATGATGGGTATGATATGTTAAGATCAGATGTGTTTTAACATGTTATTTTGTGTTAATTGAGCATGGTGGATGGTTATGGCTTATGACCTTAGGTTAATGGTGTTGGTTTTTCAAATACGGCTTGCATGTCGTTTAATCTTGTAATTATTAAATTTCGAATGTAACTCGAGTTCTTCTTGTAAGTTCATTAGATTAGTTTTCATATTTCATTCTTGTAATGTAGATGAAGACATGAAGATTTGAAGATCAAGGGTAATCCCACACGGAGGTCATCCAAGGAAGCAATACAAGAAAGAAGACATGTAATAGTTAGCCTGTATTTATTTTCCACCTTAGATTGACCTAGATCTTTGTCATTAGCTTGATAAAGATCACATAGGATGAAGCCATAACCAACCACGTTTATTTATTGCACTTTACATATATATGCTCATATGATGAATGTATGTGTAGAGTAGTTTATACAGATGCATGATTAATTAGAATAAGAATGTATGTATTAGATACAACACCCATGCCATGCTTGCTAAACAAGATAAAATTTATAACGACTCAAGATTTTAAAATGAACAAACGATTATGAGATTCTCGTGTTAATGAAACACGGAATAAAATACAATTTTTCTTTATTTCTGACATGGGGCGATTTTGTCAAAAGCGAGTTTATTGAACTTGTAAGGTTGTGGGTTTTAAGTGAGATCATTGTGACTCCCTCACTACCTGTGAATCAAACCATTGATGAATATTGATTTGAAGTATTTTATTCAAGGACAAATTAGGAATCTCTTTATGATGGGATCATGATCGTTTTAAAATTAACAAAACCCTAAAGTTAATATTAAGTTGATCGGATGCCTTTCAATAAGTCTAATGCGTTAACCCTAGATCGATAAGGAGTGGGTTCGCCAAAGCGAAGTACTCCCATCTATCGTGGGAGATGTTTCGAAGTATATTGATACTTTTGACTATAGGGTTTGACTTAACTAAGTTACCACAACAGGATTGTGAACTTAGAGGCATAGAGTTTGGCGAGATTTATTAGATAAATATGAACAAATGTTGTTCCACCAAGCTATCCAAGAGTTATATACTTGATATAATTGACAAATGTTGTCTACCTAAATAATCATGTTTTAGGAGAAAAGCCAAAGCTGACCTAACACATGGTGAAATATGTATCTTGGCTTACTAGAAAGGATATAAAAGATATTCTTTCTGAATTAATAGTTAGGGCTATTGATTTGATAAAAATAGTGGGAGATATATATTGTGAATATATATATGAATAATCACTTGACCATAATTTAATGATCATTTGTAGACAGTCATTTTATGCACTTTAATATTGTAGATATCAAATAACAAATAACACAAATAACTTCTCTATGTAATAGTCCTTGAGAAGGACAAGCCGACATGAAATAATTTCCTCAATCTATATGGGAACTTGAGGATTGTCCTCAGGTTCAAGGATGTCACTCAAACCCCTCCCTTATTTCTTCTAGCTGAGAATGAAACATGTGCTGAATAAAATGCTTATCAGAAGCAAATTGATTATGGAACTGATATTTCATGTCTCATGCTTATAATTATAAGTGCTGAGCTTTAGAAGCAATAAGAGCATAATGATGCTTATGATATGATTTAGCACCTTCAAAGGATGTTTGAAGGATAGGCTCGTCAGAAAGATTTGATAATAATAAGGCACCATACTTTTGCATTAATGGGAGAATGATATCCAATTGGACCACATGTTCTAAAGATGATAGGTATATGTACCTTGATCTTTTGGGTTTCAAGAATAGTCTAGAGACTCAGCTTGATTTGATCAAACGATCTTTGAACAACTTCTACTCTCAGTTTGTTAAGAACAAAAGGAATGAGATAGACAGAACACTCACTGAGTTGTTAAGCATGTTTAGAACTGCTGAAAATAACACAATAAAGGCATGAATTACGTCCATATTGATGATGTACACATGGAATGCAAATGGGAAAGGAAAGTGGACAGGCAAGGTGAAGATTTGATCTTATTCGGTGCCAAACCAAAGTCCAATCCCAAAGGGCTTTTGAAGCCTATTAGTGGTGTTACTAAAGGAGATGATTGTCATTTCTGTGGAAATAACTGGATGAATGGAAGTTAAATTATCGAGCTTATTTGGAAGATCTAAAGAAGAAGACTAGCAATGGTCAAGCTTCAGTTATAGGGTTAGAATTGGAGCAAAAGTTTTTTCTCTAGTTGAAGGAACTCGATACCTAATTTTGCCCATAAGGCGAGATTGAGAACTTGATAAATTGTCATTACGTGCCTGCCTTTAGTGGATACATTAGGTCAATTTCATGTCAGGACAAGAAAGGTTTTCATTTTAATTAAATAAACAATAGTTGTTTATTCTATTTTAATGATAAGGCTTATAATGTTTCACAATTAGTTAACAATTTATATGTTCTAAGATGACTCAAATCAAACATTACCTCTAGCATTGTCGTTAAGCCATATTAATGAGAAACACATTTCTGAGTTACATATAGATGGATACTTGGATAAGTTTGATTTTGAATCATACGGAAGATGCGAACTTTGTCTCATTGGCAAAATGACTAAAGCTTCTTTTACCTGATCAGGTGAAAGGGCCACCGAACGATTAAGTCTTATACATAATGATGTATGTGGTCGAATACGTATGATGGCAAGGGGTGGCTTATACTACTTCATAACATTTACTGATGATTTAGTAGAGATGGATATATGGTTCTTATGAAGAATAAATCTGATTCTTTTGATATGTTCAAAGAATATAAGGCTAAAGTAGAAAAGCGAACAGAGGAAAGTATAAAAGTTCTACGATTAGATCGTGTAGGAGAATACTTAAGCCTCAATTTCAAGAGTTTCTTGAAGGAGTGTGATAGTGTATCATAACTTATGCCTTCTGGAACACCTCAATGGAATAGAGATTCTGAGAGGAGAAATCGTACCTTGTTGGACATAGTGCGATCGATGATGAGTCAAGCGGATCTTCCATTCATTTTCTAGGGTTATGCTCTAGAAACGGTCACATATACACTTTCAACTAAAGCGGTTCAAAATACTCCGTATGAGATATAGAGTGATAAATGTCATAGCATGTCATTTATAAAAATTTGGGGACGTGAAGCATTTGTAAAATGTTTATCCTCTGACAAGCTTGGACCAAAATTACATAAATACTATTTTGTGGGATACCCAAGTGAGACTAGGGTATAGTTTTTATAATCCTTTCGAGAACAAACTGTTTGTTGCTCGGGCCGCTGTATTTCTTGAGGGAGAACTACTTTCTAAGAAAATCAGTGGGAGGATAATACATCTCGATGAAGATCGAGAACCACATGATAACATTGAACCAGAGTTGGAATAAGATCAGGATGTACATCAAAATGTTGAAAGTAATTATGTCCAAGAAACACAGGTTATTCGTAGATCTAGTAGGATTCACCATGAGCCCTGGAGAAATAATGAATTTCTTTTTACTCAAGATGGTGATGTTATGCTTACGGATAATGATAAGCCTCTCACCTACCAAGATGCTATGAACAGTTTAGACTCCGAGAGATGGCTAGATGCCATGAAATCCGAGATGGAATCCATGTATCAAAATAAAGTATTGACTTTAGTTGATCCACTCGAAGGGGTAAAACCTATAGGGTGCAAGTGGGTTTTCAAGAAGAAAACTAACATGGATGGTAAAGTACAGACCTATAAGACGCGACTAGTGGCAAAAGTTTCAAACAAATTCATGGTATAGACTATGATGAGACTATTTCACCGGTTACTATGGTCGAGTCCATCAGGATTTTGTTAGAAATAGTTGCTTACTTTGACTATGAGATTTGGCAAATGGATGTCAAAACTGCTTTCTTATATGGGAGCCTTGAAGATGATGTATAAATGATACAACCTGAGGGTTTTGACGATCCAAATTTTGCTAAGATAGTTTGTAAGTTGCTTCTATCTATTTATAGATTGAAGCAAGCCTCCAGGAGAATGAATATTCATTTTGATGAAACGGTCAAAGGGTTTGGATTTATTCAAAACGAAGATGAACCATGTATTTGCAAGAAGGTTAGTGGGAGCCATGTGACATTCCTAGTATTATATGTAGATGACATATAACAAATAAGGAATGACATACCTTCTCTACAGGCTGTTAATATAACGACTCGTATATTTTTGTAATATTTAAATATGCAATTATTGTGTAAATATATTGAATAAAGAATTTTGTATTAATTTTGGTCCCCGTGTCTGATTTATTATTGTTTTTAGGTGATTGTTGGATTGCGTAATGTGTTTTATAATTAGTTGTTGCACCGTTTTATTTTGATATCACTTTTAAAAAGTGATTTTATGACAATATTATTTTCAAAAGCTATCTAGGTTGCCTCTGAAATTCTTTTTATGATTCTATAATTATAAGGACTATTTTTGGGATTTTATAAAATTTACAAATCAATATTCTATTGATTATTCATTCTTGAATGATTTTCTGACTGTGTTTATTAGTAAAATCCATATTTAATTCTGGACTTCTTCAAAAATCATAAACCTTATATTTTATTAAGTTCATAATATTCTGAGAATTTTAAAATTATTTTGGTAATTTTCGGGATTAAACTTAACCGCGCATGGTTTCGTTTATAGGCTAAAAGCGGATATAAGTTACGCTCCAAAAATAGTTTAAAAAAATTATGAAATTTTATTCTTATTAATTTTGAATTACTCAGGGAATTTTAAGAGTATTTTAAAATTAACTCGATATATTTTTATTCGTAAATATATCTCTTAAAAAAATCGAAATTTGGGGCATTCAGAATAAGGAATATGTGTTAAACCCTCAGAGATTGGGTTAACACGTGTTGAGTTCTCAGCAATTCATTTGCTGCGTGGCCTTGCATCAGGAAATAGAGAAAAAAAAAATTTAATCAAAAACATCACTCTCTCTTCCTCTCTCGGTTTCAATCTCTCGTCTCTCTCAGTAAAATCTCTCCTCTCTCTCCCTCGATCTCTCCCCTCCCTCTCTGTTCCCACTTTCTTTCCTGTTTTTCTTGCACTTTCCGGCGATTCTCCCCTGTCTCTTTCCATTTCCATTTCCGGGTGCTTCGTTGCCGCCGCCGTCGTCTATGAGGCTGGGTGGTTTCGATCGGTCTTGTTGGATTATATATGTATATATACCACTGTATGTATATATTTGTGTGTACTGTGTGATGATGTGTGTGTGCTAGTGTGTTAGGTCACACTTTCACTGTAGAGGAGGTGAATACAGTGTTTATTACAATCAAATCAAACTTCAAGAACTTATGTAACAGAAAACAAACTTTATTTAATCAATAAACTCTGTTACAATCTGGAACTGTTATCTCTCAGTGATGAACAAAATATCACGAGAGCTGCTAGGGTTATAGTAAATAATATTCTCGATTATGATAACACTTATAGTGTAAACCCTATGTCTGTGTTTATATACTACACAGTTACAAGATAATCGCTAATTGATATGGAATATAATTCTGCTTCCTAAAATATATCAATCAGATATCTTCTATTCCAATTATTCCATTCTTCACGGAATTCCTTCTTCATGCATATCTCTTCTTATGTTTATCTTGATCTTCTTAACTTTAATCAGCTACTGTCCTTATCTGATCGTCCTTCAGCACTTAAGTTCTGATATCTATCTCCTGATAACATAAGTACTGATATCCCTTAAGTTCTGACTTCCAGTATAAGTACTGATCAGTTAAGTACTGATTTGTTCTGTTCAAATAAGATCTGAAATCTAAACATAAAACATATTAGCCATGACATTATCAAATATATCTAACAATCTCCCCCAACTTGTAAATTAGCAAAATATACAAGTTTAACAGATATTTGATGATGTCAAAAACATTAAGTACAAATGCATGAGAAATAGACAAGATAACTACAACTTACAGTTCTTAAAGTTTTTACCAATTCAACTTCTGATAACAACTTCAATCTGTATAAATATCAGAATTTAAGCAGTTGTAGATCTTCGACTTGGCTTCATCATTTTCTGATCTCTCTGATGTCAGGAGTTGTTCTGAGATAATTCTTCAACAAACATTTCTCAGCATATCTGAGTTCATCAATCATTCTCCGTTTGACATCTTTAAGCTCTGCAGTATTTTCATCAGTTTGAAATATTGCAGCTCTGAGATCATTAATCTTTGCTTTTCTCAACTCCCGATCTAGTCTTATGACATAAGCTTTGTTAGACTCTAGATTGAATTCAAGCCCCTTAATACCAAGATATGTTCTGATCTGTGCAGTATTAGGCTTCATATCAACAATATCACCATTGTGATCTCTGTACTTTGGAACATATCTGCTGTCAGACTTAACAGAATAAAGTCTTTTCTGTCTCTGAATCTGTTCTTTTAAGTAGTTTGCAGCAGTCTCTGTTATTCTGTTATCCACTTGAAGTAAGAAAAGTACATGCTCCAATTCTTCAAAATACTTCAAAGGAATAGCATTTTGTCTTATATGATAAACCCTACCATCTGTCATGAAATACAACATAATGTATTCTTTCAAGTAGGTATGGTAAACCATCTGTACAGATTCTAGTTGATTCAATCTCTCAGGAGTTGCTCCAATACCTGGTTCACTCAAGGAAGTTGGATCATCGGTAGTGTTGTGTACTCTTCTTTCATCAGCACTTCCCAATCCAGTTTTATCTCTAGCTTCCTTTCCAGTAACTACTCTTGCTTCAAAACCACTTGAAGTAGTCTTCAAAGATTGAGTCTGTTTTGCTTTAGTGAATCCTGGTAGGAGTGTTTTAGATTTATTTTCTGATATCAAGTTAACTTGAGCACTGTCAGAGATTACTTGCTTCTTTTGAATATCAGAACTTACAATTTCTTGACTCTGAACAACTTGAGCCATGTCAGAGGTTGTTTTAAGAACTTTTCTTGAAGTCAGAGCAAGATTATCTTTTCCATCAGTAATTTCTTCTTCCTCAGGAGGTACATAAGGCTTGATAGGTTCACCAACCTTTTCTTTACCCTTGGATCTTGGATCTATCTGTGGTTGTGATCTAGCCAAAGTTTCTTCAGTATGTATCCTTTCTTTGATCACAATGCCTTTAGATTTTGGAAGTAACTTTTTACCAGAAGCTTCAGATTTATATGTGACTTTCTCTGATTTAAGTCTGGCTTCTTCTTCCTTTAAACTTTCCAAGTCCATCCCTGGATTTTCTTGAAGAAATAACTGTCTTGACATTTCCTTATCAAGATCTAGAAGTTCATCAGAACTTATCCTTTTACCAGCAGCAGAACTTATTCTTTTCCAAGTATCAGAACTTGTTCTGTGACTAGCTTGTCTTGATGTAAACCTTCTACCTTGACTATGACCACCACCCATTCCAGAGTTTCCTTGGTCATCTTTTCCATCATCCTTTCCTTGCAGTGACTTGTTGGTTTTGCATTTGGACTTAATTACCTTCTCCCCTTTTTTGGCATCAGCAGGTAATAAAAGAGAGATAAGTAGTTCCACTGAGGTCTGGATTTCAGTAAGTTGCGATTGCTGAGAAGCTTGATTTGTCAGAATTTGATCAATCTGAGCTTGTTGCTTCTCTTGAGTTTTCTCAATATAAGCAACCCTGTCAATGGTAGGTTGGAAGAACTTTTTCTTATCAAGTTTCCAAACTTGTTCCTGTTTAATAAAGTTCTCCTGAATCTTGTGTAGCTCTGCATGAGTGTTGGAATAAAGACCTTGTAGATGTTTAGTACTCAATGCAGTGACTCTAAGCTGGATTTTAAAATCATCAGAATGTAACATTTCATCAGCTTTAGTCAAGTGCTCAGCAAGATGTAAAGCATTTGGAACACATGAAACTGAGTTCCATTCCTTAGTCCACTCCTGACCTGCAGGAGTTTCACTCCAAGGTACTGGTGCATCCCTGATAACAAACTCCTTTAGCAGTTCAGACTTAGGAAGAGTCAGTGGAGGAGTATGTTCTGAAGGACCTGCTTCATCAGCATCTACAGATGTAGCAGCTTCACCAGTATCTCCAACATTTGCAGCATCAGAACTTAAAGAATCAGTATCTTCTGATAAGACAACTGTGTGAGTAGCAATGGAGGCTTCAACATTCTCTAATTGCTGATCTGATACTAAGTTCTGATCAACAGCCATATCCTGATGCTCACCTAAAATCTGATCATCAGCATCTTGATGCAGAGAAGGTGTTAGTGATAACTCAGGAGTTTGAACAGCATCAGTAACAGGTGTTGTGGAAGGATTATTTGCTGTTGGAGCTTCTAAGAAAAGTATTTCAGGCACAACCAAGTTCTGAATATCAATTTCAGCACTTGTGCCTGGATCAACAAGAGACCTAGAAGGTGAATTAGCCTTGTCAGATACAGGTTCCTGAGATGGAGTTGATGGAGAAGAAGTGACTGGAGCAAATTCCTTGTCTTGTGAGATCAGAGATTCCTGATCCCCTTCCTTAGCTGCTTCCTCCTCATCATCTGAAACTGGCCTCTGTGCCCTCTGTTTCTTGTACTTCCTTGTTGATTTGGATTCCTTGGGAGTTTCAGGAACCGTCATACGTCTAAGCCTCTTGAGAAGCCTAGAACCCCCAATTGCAGAATCCTTCTGAGAAGGTGCCTTCTCAGCTTCATCTACCACAGGTTCTGAAGAGGGAATCTGATCCTCAGAATCTGATTCATCTCTCAAAGTAATCCTCCTCTTCTTCTGAGATGTTTGAGGAACAGTCTTTGTTCTCTTTGGCTTAGAGGATGTAGGCTTCACAGTAGGTGCTGAAGAAGAAGGTTGAACAGTCTGTGAAGTTGAGAGATAGGATTTGAGATAAGTTCTGAGGGTAGGTTGAGTAGAATGAGAGGTAGGGACTGAGGTTGATGGATTTTGGTTATGGTGAGTTGGTTTAACATTTGAGTAAACAGATTTGTAAGTAGCAGGATCAGCATTTACCAGAATCTGTTTCACAGACTGAGGAATCTGTAATTGTCTCACCATTGATTTCTTTGTGTCAGCATTTATCAGGTCGTTAAAGTACCTTTTTACAACCTTAAAAGGTGGGGTTTGAGTGCTGACTAACTGGGGTTCAGCAGTACAATACGTATAAATAAGTTGACAGAATCTAGCAAAATAAACAACATCTCGATCCTCTGTCATCCTATCCCCAATAAAACCAATTATTCCAGTTGCAAAATCAAAATGAGTTTGATGGATAATAGCATACCCGATGTGCTGACTCAGAATTGGGATGACATCAAAATTTGAACACTTGTTGCCAAAAGCCTTGGTGATGCAATCGAAGAAGAAACTCCATTCTCTTCTGATATTAGCCCGTTTCAACTGTCCAAGTTTCGTCAGACTCTTTTCATATCCCAAATCAGTCATTAACCCCCGAAGTTCAGATTCCTCTGGTATAGAGAAGGTACAATCTTCTGGAAGATGTAATGTTCTTCGTACTGTACCAGGAGTGACTACATAGGAAGAATCACCCACTTGGAAGATAATACTGGGAGTTCCTCGTTTACCACCATCATCATAAACTCCAGTCCTCCAGAACCGCAGAACTTGTTGACTTGAAAATAATTCAGGCTGAGTTAAGGCGTACCCAACCTCACTATGTGCAAGAAGATCTTGCACAAAATGCAATTCAGATGGAGCTTCAGCATGATCAAGAATTGCAGCATAGTTGTTTGGAACAAACTTTGCTCCATCAATGATTAAATCCTTTGGTGCCATGTGAAAAAATATTGAAATTCAAGTATGCCTGTTAGGTGTTTGAGATAATGTCTGTATGAAAAACCAACGTGAGAAAGAATGAGAAAGAGAGTAAAAGTAAGAAGAGAGATAAAGTATAAAGAAAGTAAAAGATTAAAGAAATCTTCTCTCTGTTGTTCTTATACTCTAAAAAAAATGTTACCGTTGGACACCTGTCAGACATGCAGTAATAACGGATAGTTACTGGGCTCGAGAAAACAGGAATGATTACTTACCCAGTTGCCTTGTTTCAAGGAAAAACCATTCAGTTATCAAGAGACACAGGTTTAATTCAAAATTGGAAACCGTTA